>NC_081574.1:4675812-4823027 GCF_022355385.1 Mustela nigripes | reverse complement strand
AAAAAAAAAAACACTTTCTTTTACATAGCTGTAAGCATAATATAGTAGGTGATCCACAGACTTACGGTGAATGAAGCCACCATTAAAGGAATCCGTAAACACAAGTAACCCCTTGATTCTTTCCAAAATTTCATTGGAAAAGCCGAGAATGAGAATGTCAGCCATTTGCAAAACCATGTTCATGGTAGCTACTTAAACACTTTGCAGCATCAGTTTTGTCACCTTTTTAAAAGATGCAGGGACTCAACATTCCAGTGCTTTTGAGATACGGTCCCTCAGCTTCTGCCGTCCACTTGGATCACCTCACCTGATAGCATAAGGGAGGTGGATGGTGGATTGAATTTCAGACTCAGTCGCTCCTATTTCTTTTTCTCTTCTCTTTCAGAAATTCAGAGGTCTGTAAGCTTCTTCTACCTGTGGGTAATTAGAAGATTTATTTTCTACTCTCAGTTGCCAAGCAGCAGGACTCACCAGTGCCACAGGCTCTTTCCTAATTCCCAGCATTTTCCCAAGAAACATCATCCACTGGCATTGGAATTTAGGGAGACTAACATTATTGTTGCATCATACAGAATAAGATATTATGAGATTCATAACTGTCCAGTTAAATGAATTTTCAAATATTTCATAAAGTTTTGAATATTTCATCATGGTTTCTAATGCAGGATGTGTGAAGAGCTGACTTACGGTCTGAGGGATTACAAGTGCTTCACATTTTAGTTTATTATTCCCGCCATATTGATATATGGAAGTGGTTTTTCCAGGTGCACGAAGGGATGCTCATAGATCTCTAAGTGGACTTGTTTCAAAGGACAGTAACATGAGCCTAGAGTTCAGAGGTGATGTCAGGACTAAACACATACATGTGCAAGTCTTTGGGGGTACACGGAACAAATGTGCTCACCTTGTAAGTATGTGAAATAAGAAAAAATAAAATCCATGAATGAATCCTAAAAATTCCAATGCATAAGGTTAGTTGAGAGTCCTGACTAGTAGCCTGAGACGGAGGGGACTGTGGGGCAGGAAATAAAATACCGTATTGAACAAAGCAATGTATTCTATAGGCTAAAGAGAATGCGTTTCAAATAGGGAGTAATCCACAGCATGAAGGGTGTTGAGGCTTACGAAGAAGTCGTCTGAGAATTGTCCATTAGCTTTGGCGATGGGGAGATTGTCAAAGACCCAGGGAGGAGCAGGGAAAGGACAAAAGCCTAGTCGGTGTAAATTTGAGAGAGGATGAGGGTGCAGCCTAGGGGAAGTTGAGATCATCACGGACATAGACCAGGAGAGCTAACATGTGGTGGGTGAAGGAAGAAGTGTTAATAGGCAGCTTTTAACTGCTTTTACAATTGAGTTTAATATTTCATATTCATATTTAATATTGAAGTTCATATTTCTTTAAGGTTGGCCTTATCACTACACCTTGATTTAACATTGTTCATGATATGCTAATGGGGTGGGAGATGATGCAAGAGATAAGAAGAGGAAAGAAGCACATCGCTCAGGTGTGCGAGCAGGAGTCTGATCCAGCACAGGCAGGAGGCACTGCTCTCAGGAGCGGTGGGTACAGAAATATCCGTGCCATGTGGAATTGAGAGGCTCTGCATGAGTTAATTTCCCCAAGAAGTGAAGCCTGCCAGTTATTTATAGTACTCATTTAGAGGATTTGGGGGACAAATCCACTGAAAGTGATTATGTACTCTATGCTAAAAAAATATTTTTGCTCTTAAATCATTCTGGGTCTTTAATAGGAACTTAATATTCCCTGCATTTTGCAGTCAGTGGACTCATGGACTTTTTCTCCTCAAGTTGCCTTTATAAGAATCTTAGCCCTTGTTTTATCATCACAGATACCAGAGATGTTCTCATTGCAGGAAATGCATCAGTTTGGGTAGTCGGAATAGAAGTACACAGTGACTGGAACAGAGAGGTTTCGGTATATGGAATTATTGACTATTTATAGGGGAGGTTGGGTAGTTAGGTGAGTTAGGTGGTGCGCTAAAGAGTGCCCGGGACTGAGAGAGGATGCCCAGGGACAGGACAGGCTTGGAGGGGGTCAGCTTTCCATGCCAGGATTCAGACCTCAATGGAGAAGGTATGTTTGTAGCCCCGCAGATGGAGGAAGCCCATTGGGTTACCTTAAGCTTGTACACATACATTGGTCCAAGCTGTCAGGAAGGACTAGCAGGCCGGCAGCCTTCCACTGCAGCACAGGTGGTCTGAGACTGTTGGGTTGCAAGGGGTTAGGTGGGCAGGGGACTCTAGCTTGACATTAGCAGGCCACATCTGCTAGTGTAGGAAGGAAACTATGGCCCAGATCCGACAGTGGGAAACCCTCTGTCAGGACACAGGCAGGCTGAATTTGAAGGCTGTAGGCAAGCAACCAAAGGTAGGAGAACTCACATTGTCCTAAGAAGTCCAAAACCTAGCAGGACTGGTAGACTGGAAGATGGGTGCCACGGGGTGTCTCTTAGATGGTAGAAGCAATGTAGCAAGTACGGGGACACCTTCCTGCTGTGGGATTCCTCCAGTGCTGACTGCTGGCAAGGCGGGGGGTGTTTATTTCACCCAACTTTCTCATCACAAATAGGACGCTGCTCTGTTTATCTCAGTTTTCCTTATCGTTGTTAAGCCTCTCTTAATATCCCATGTGTGGGTTCTAGATGACGAGATTGCTATCGAACTTTTTCTGGTTAAAGAAATTTTTTTAGAAAATTGTTATCACATTTTTAAGTAATGGGGAGTGGCAAAATTATGCCATTCTGGAGGCACAAACATAATTTAAATCACCACCTACATATGAGGGTACTTAAATTATGAAATGAGTTTTTAATAATTTGAACATCTTACTCTATTTCTTTAGTAAAGGAATTTTTCCACTAGGATTTTTTTACATGCAAAGTCACCAAATTTAACCAGCTCCCATATGTAAACAAATACTCTAAACCACCTCTTCTGAAAGAGAATGTATGACATGTGTTATCTGTTCCATCATGGACCAGGCATTCTGATGGGAAAGAGACTAGTCAAACTATTATGTAATCTGATATATTCTCTATCAGACCACCTTCTGTCTCTCAATTCTGTGATGATACAGCATCTGACTAGTACATTCAGCTGTAGTTTCTGGATGATGTTTCTGAAATGCTGTCATCATTACAGAACATATCAAGGTTTCTATACTAAAGCTTCTTAGAAGATAAGTTTTCGATGAAATCTGATCAAGTAAATGGAGCCCACTCAAATCTGCCAGTGGTGCATCCTCCTATGTCAGTAAAGGAAGTTAACAGCAGGCCAAAGTCTTCTCTCTCTTTGCTTGAGTAAGTTAAAGGAAGGACAGAAGAGTAACATTGTCAAATCTCCTTGACAATATCCAGATAAGATACCTAATAACAAGTACATGAATGCCATTTGCTAGCAGGAAAGTCTTTATCTGTAGGAGGCTTTCTGCAAGAAGTACTTGGGCTTTCTAGGATTTCTTGGGGGAAGGAAACCTGAAATTCACTAATTTGTGGGGCGTGGTTCCATGAAAAATGTCATGTAGCCACCAGAGTATAAAAGGGAGGATATAATAGAGTATTTCAAGACTGAAATGGCTTCCTTTCATTTAATATAAACCACGCTCATCAATTAGAGATTTCATACGTTAAATCTGGACAGGCGTCTATGTCACATGGAATAGATGATATGCAAGTGACTTGTTGATTCGTTAACTCTAGATTCATCTAGTAACAATGGAAATGATTAAGTATAGCTTTCTTAAAAACTGAAGTATCATTGACATCAGTGTCAGTTGGTTCCAGGTTCAGGTGCACCGTGTCATGATGGGACATTGGTGTGTGTAATGCTGTGCTCACCCCTAGTGTAGGTACCCCCATCAGTGTCACTTACATTTTGTTGGTCTTGGTTTTTCTTCCCTTTTGGTATTTCTGGTGGAAAATCTGAATGTTTATGGAGCTCCCAGATACACATAAGGAAGGCATCTCTACCTCAAGATTTCTGTCTTTGATGAAGAGACCTGTGGGACTGAGGGAAAGAGTGGGTGCGCCCACCCATGCTCTGCAGCCCCCATGCCTCCGGTGCACGAAACAGTGCATATTGGCCTAACAAGGCCACCGTTCAATGTAACAGCTTGTGGTCGGGTCTTGAGATTTTCAATGCCTGCAAGGTTTTGTTGACTTTTGGTTTATAGAAAACAACAAAGCTCTTCCAAAGGTATTCCCTTGCAGTCGTATCCTTTCCAGTTTCTATTTTGTTACATGCATTCACTTTTGTCAAAAAGTCACAGTATCATTCGACAACACTAAGCTCTAAAAATAAAAGCATCATTGATCCTCTTCACCAAATCTCTGGATATTTCAGAGTTATGTAATTAAACATCTGCAGTAGAGTTTATGAACCAAACCATCAGCTACTCTCTGTCATAACTTGACTAAAGATCTCTGTTTATTTGGCCTTCTATGTTTTAAATTTAGATCTTAGTTTTAGTAAAGGTATTGAAACTTCTAAATTATTTTGTTTAAAATAAAATTTAAAATTTTGTTTTTTAATAAATAAGTTGCATAAAGATCACATTTAAGCTTATGTGTCTTTGAAAGGTCTTGAGACTAAACTGTAAAATGGGGCCCCTGAGTGGCTCAGTCATTAAGCAGCTGCCTTCGGCTCAGGTCATGATCTCAGGGTCCTGGAACCAAGCCCCACATTGGGTTCCCTGCTCAGTGGGAAGCCTGCTTCTCCCTCTCCCACTCCCCTTGCTTGTGTTCCCTCTCTCACTGTGTCTCTCTCTGTCCAATAAATAAAAAGTCTTTAAAAAATTTAAAAATAAACTATGAGCTAGACTTACTTTCAAGGATAAATGATATTAAAGTGGGAATTAAGGAAGACCCTGTATTTCCTACCCACAAACATTCAAATCAGGTACATTTATAGTTAAGAGCATCATCTTTTTCTGTAAACTACAATATGCAATATAATATTTTCACTTCTGGTACTCTGGAAATTTTATCACAGCCCTTTCCATGAATGCTGAAATCAGACCTACCAGCTTCTGATACAGTGCATCCTTCTCTGCGCTTCCTCTGTTTTGGTTGCCTGTGGTGTACCTCCAAGGGTTTTCAGAAGTTGGAATGGACTGAATAAAATCCTTGATACAGTCAGATCTATGATGATCCCAGAACTACATTCTCTTTTTAAGAGGTTTTAGCTATTATCACATGCAGAAAAATTTCTGAAAAGGCGGTATATCTAATTGAGTCCAATTCTTTAGATCTTAGAATCAGAGAAACGAAGTGTTTGATGCCTAATATTTTATTTTAGTATTGTCTAAGGCACAATTCAGAGATATTTTTGAAAGGAAAGGGTGAATTCTAATAACTTTAAAAACTTTAAATTTAAACTCAAAATTATAGTATCTTATTTATTCACCTATTTACTTTTTTAAGCAACACAAGTTTCCCAGATGATAGTATTAAAATATGTTGCTATACATGTCAAAGAAATACATCATTCTTGCCATCATGAAATTGAGGAATCATAAAGAGAGATAGATATTAATCAGTTAATCACAGCATCCAAAACAATGCTGAACTAAAATGGTGCTAATTGCTATGAAAGGATGCTATATTAATTGATGAGTGTGGGATATAGCTAGATTTGACCTAACCGAAGAGTTAAATAAACACCTTAAAGATAGAATGACTGAGATAAGATCTGTTTGAGGGCGAAGAGACTACTCATTCAGATGCTGTGAAACAGAAGAGGGTGGGAACGGTTTTCAGTGATGAAACCAGGCGTGTGTCGTGGGCAGGTGTCGTGAGGGAGATCGTGGTGTCAAGGAAGGATGAACAAGACAATACAGTAGCCTGGGGCTGGTTGAGGGGTATGAATTAGGACACTATTGAACACTGAAAGAAAGGAATTATGGTGTTTTCTGTAACTTATTTGTGGCAGAGAAGAGTCAGTGGTATGAATTTTGAAAGGCTTTGTAGGTAAAATGTGAGCTACCTTGAGATATCTACATAGAGAGCTAAAGAAGGCAGACAGGGAATGTGGGTCTGGAGCTTAGAGGAGACATTGGAGATGCTGTGTGAGGGCCGGGCCTCATGTAATTTGCTTTCTGACACCTGGAGCAGTATTTGGTGCGTAACAGGCACTCAGTACATAACTCGTGGATTAATAAATGATAAGTTAGTGGGATTTTGTATCCAGGTGATAATTCTAGCCATGGGCACTGATGAGTCTGTTAGGAGAGAGGGTATAGGCTGGAGTGAGGAAGTGGGCCAGGCAGAGCCATATCTGGCAACATTACTGGATCACTGAGCAGGTGAACTGTATAGGAGATTGAGAGCAAGGGACCACACAAAGAGACATGGAATGCTGGTGGTCACTGCTAAAAAAATCACATGGATTAAAAACTGGGTGTTGTCCTCAAGATCTGTCTAGATATTGGAAATGCATATTGATGACAGAGAGCAAGTGTAGGTACCCGGTGGGAAAGCCTGAGAATTATGTTAGCGTGGAAACAGGGAGAGTGAACCGTATGGGAAGTGTTCACCATGGAGAGAAGAAAAAAGGAGGTAGGTAGCCAAGGTATGTGTGAGATTAGGAAAGAGTTGCATAAAAACAAAAACAAAAACAAAAAGTTAGAAATACTTGACCAGATTAAAACACTCATGGGAAGAATGGAACTGATACTAAATAGTTGAATATTCGTGAAAAAATGGGAAACTTAGAGTATAATATTCCACACTTTAGTATAAATAAGGTAGAAACCTTTAGGTGTTGCTTGGAGATGTGTTCCTTCATGATAATTGCAAGAGTCTAGCAAGCAAGGTTATGAATCCACATTTGCTGTTTCACTGTTTTAAACTTCATTTTGTGTGTGTGTGTGTGTGTGTGAGAGAGAGAGAGAGAGAGAGAGAGAGAGACAAAGAGACAGAGAGACAGAGTGTGCCCAGATCATAAATGCTCACACTGATAAAATTCCATGCTGTTGATAGGATTCTAGTTATTTTCCCTCTGCTGTTTTCTTCCATATCTGCTGTGTTGCTTAAAATGCCTTGAGAAGTATATCATTTCTTTCTAAACAACATCAGCATGAAGACGTAAAATTTCTGCATTTTCAATTCTGAAAAATCTGCTTAAGTTTGCCAAGCACTGAGGCATTGTATAAACAGCTATTGGCTTACTGGGCTCTCAGGTTTTCCCTGGAGGTTTCTTGCAACTTTTCTGTAATTACTTTTGGCTCTAAGGGACCCATGAACACCACTGAGACTGTTGGTGTTTCAGGCATTGTCTGGGTGCATGGACATTCTCTGTGGTGTTGAAAATTTCTCCATACTCTTTGCACGGGAGAATAACTTGGTTCACATAAGAATCAGATGTCAATGGTTTTCCAGAGAATTTGTAGAATGCCCGAATGAAGCCTGCGCTTGCAATCGGCTAACTGGGAGAAATAGGACGTGGAGATACACGGTGGCACCCATCTTGCATTCCACCACTTGCTGTCATTGATCAGATTAGGGGATTCATTATGTTGAATTTACAGTGAGATAGATATACAGTTTTTTCTTGAGAAAGAGGATGTCGAGGATTAGAGTGTGAGTTCGTAGTGAGTTGAAAATTCCATCTTATTGGCAGAGTGCGAAAATATTTATGTAAGCTTTTCCTCCTTTTGGGATGCAGTACAGTTTTAAAAAAAGTCGACTCTGATGCTTCTTCAAAGAATCATAAAGGAACACATCTCCAATAATTAACAGAATAAAGTCAATTTTGGGGGGGTAAAATAAAAGATACCAACTATTTTTTATTGGAACAAAGTCTGTCAGACAAAAATGAACTGCTTGATTTATATCATACATCTCTCTTGATTTTTTAAATAACATTTATCTGGATATGATTTTAGGCCTATAGAAAATTATCAAAAATAATACAGAGTTCACATATACCCTTTATCTAGCTTTTGTTAATGTTAAACATCTTATCATACCCAGTGATCATAACCATAACAGTGATCAAAAATCAAAAATTTAAGTTGGGGTAATTCAGAGTTCCTCAGATTTCCCCTAATGTCCTGTTTTTGTTCTGGGATTCAAGTGGAATGTCACATTGTATTTGGTTGTCTAATGTCATATCATCGTAGTCTTTGATTCTTGGCAGCCCCTCCTTTTTTTTTTTTTTTTCAGTGGTGATGGTGCTAGGGGTGTCTTTGGGCCCTTGACATTTTGAAGGGTACTGGTTATTCCATAGAAATTTATTCTATAAAAATTACAGAAATTCCCTTTATTTGTATTTTCTGATTCAATTGAAGTTACGTATTTTTTACAAGAATGTTACAGTGATGTGTCTTTCTTGGTGCATCAATTCAGGGTATGTAATATAAATGTTTTATTCCTAATAATAAAATTATTTCCTCAGTTAAAGTAATATTACTAAATCTCTCTATGTAAAGTTACTATGTTTTTCCTTTTTTAATTTAAATAACTTAGGGGAGATCTTTACATTTTGTAATTATATTATTTCTCTTCAAACTTTTATCAAATCATTTTGGCATCCATTAATGGCTCTTGCTTGCAGTAATTATTACTGTGCAGTGCCAATGGTGTTTTCTATTATTCTAAATCTTGAAAAATTTATTCTTTGAAATTATGAAATTACTTACTTATGTCATTATGGATGCATGACTGTTTTATTCTGTGTACTATGATCTGATACTTTTTAAAATTTTTTTTTAATTTTATTTATTTATTTGACAGAGAGAGAGAGAGAGAGATCACAAGTAGGCACAAGTAGGCAGAGAGGCAGGCAGAGAGAGAGGAGGAAACGGTCTCCCTGCTGAGCAGAGAGCCCAATGTGGGGCTCGATCCCAGGACCCTGGGATCATGACCCGAGCCGAAGGCAGAGGCTTAACCCACTGAGCCACCCAGGTGCCCTGATCTGATACTTTTTAAAATTTAATCTGTTGCTCAAGTTGTTCCAGTTTTGGCCACTGAAACTCTTTACCGTTGTTTCTGTGATTTCATTTCCACATGCATCTGCCCTTTTTTGAGCAATTCCTTATTTTATGATACTACATTGTGGCACTGCTATTATTCCAGGCTCATGTTAAGTTATAATTGATTCTTGAGAAACTCCTGCTGTTCTTCTGTGTCTACATTAACATCCTGAACACATATTTTAATAGAACTTGAGAAATGAAAGTTACATTGTTTCAAATGTTTGCCTCTCCAAACTTTCAGCTAACTAGAGTGTTGGAATCTTACTTTGTCTTGATGATAACTGTGGGACTATTATTCCAAGGCTATGGATGTATTTAGGCAGATGGGCTAGGTAGTAGTGATACTTTTCTATCACACTTAATGAGGAGTAAACAAAATAAAGCTGCTAATTGTCCCAGATTTCAGAATGTCTAAAAATCCTTGTGCAGTGAAAGATCAAATAAATCATTCACCCATTCATTGACACAACTGATTGGCACATTAAACAGAGGAGGTCAGAGAAAGAAAACAGGTGCCTGATCTCAGCTAGATTGAAGTCTAAGGGCAGAACACATCAATTGAATTTTCATAAAATATAATCACAAGCTCCAAGGGCTAGCAATTAAAATCAGAGATGGAAATTTAAAAGCTGTATCATTTATTATAGCATCAAAAACATAAAATACTTTGAGATAAAGTATTAGGAATTAAAATATTTCAAGGACTTATAAAATGAAAACAACCAAACATTGCTTAAAGAAATCAAAGGAAACCTAAATAAATGGAAAGATAAAAAGAGTGTTCATGTGTCAGAAGACTAAATATAGATAAGAAATCAATTTTTCCCAATTTGAGTTATAAATTCAATGAAATCCCAAGCAGTAGTCTGTCAGGTTTTTGTAAAAATGAACAAAATAATTCTAAAATATATATGGGCATTCAGAAGAACTAGACTAGCCTATAGTTTACAAAGAATGGGAAGATAAACATTACCATATTTTAAAAATTATTATAAGGATAATTAATCAAGTTAATGTGGTATTCATGAAAAGATAATCAAAAGAGATCGATGAAGCAGAAGAAAAAGTCCATAAGTAAACCTAAACATAAAGGGACAGGTGGTTTTTGAAAAAAATACAAAGGCAACTTCTTATAGAAAAGAGGGTCTTTTCCACAAATGATGCTGGATATCCATCTGTATGTAAAAATAGGAACTCTGGTCCTTCATACCATATAAAAAATGTTAGCTCAAGTATTTGGCATTTACAGAGTATTCCATCGAACAGCAACATAACACACATTCTTCTCAAGATCACATGGAACATTCCCCAGATAGACTGCATTTCAAACTATAAAATAGCAATCATGCAAAATATGCTCTCAGACAACAATTAAATTAAACTAGACAACAATTTAATTAAAAATTGAATCAATAAGAGCTGAAAATTTCAAATATAGTTGGAGGTTAAGTAACATACTTCTATGTAACACAAGAATCAATGATGAAGTACCAAGAGAAAATGCAAAAAATATTTTGAGCTAAATGAAAATCAAAATATAACTCATTAAAACTTGTGAGATGCAGCAAAACCAGTATTTAGAGGGAAACTTGAAGCATCAAATGAATATATTATGAGAGAAGAAACTCTATAATCCATTACCTAAGTTTCCATCTAGGAAACTACAAAAATAAGAGCAAATTAAATTTGAAGTAAAAGCAGAAGAAAAGATAACTAAAATTGAGGCCAAAGGACCACTATTTCTCATGAACACAGTTGTAAAAATTCTCAAAAAAATACTAGGAAGTCAAGTTCAGTTACATATAAAAGTAGTTATACACCACAACCAGTGAGGTGAATTCCAGACATTGTTCAACATTTGGAATTCAGTTACTATAATCCATCATATCAATGGGTTAAAAAACCTTTTATGATCATATCGATAAATACAGAAACAGCACTTGACAATATCCAACACCACTCATGATGAAAATTCCCAGAGGACTGGTAATACAGGGGAACTTCCTCTCCTTGGTAAAGGTCTTCCAGTTATGCCCCCAGAAGCAGAAACCGTTCTGTTTTAATAGAATTTGTGTGACTAGATAATCTCCCCCTTTCCAATATTAAGGGATATAATCACAGGAGTAACAGTAGGATGACTTTTGTGGGGCCATCTTCAAATCCTGTCTACTCCACATACACAAAAGGAGACTTGCCTATCACATAGGCATGGGTAGGGGAAGGGCAGGTGGCTCTTTCATATGAACTTAAAATATTAATAATAGCTAATGCTTAATGTGTAAAGTAACAATGATAGTCACAAGAATGACTTTTGTGAATGGCTTTTCTAAAGTTTAAAACGTTCCTGTTGATTCACAAAATCGTCATTGGTGCTAAGAACTGAACTTACAATGACACCATGGTCCTATATTTGCCTTTAAGTCACCAGGGGAGTCGAGCACGTGAATGGGCATTATGTCTATGCCATCTAAGATCTGCTGCAATAAGGCATAAGCTTAGGAGTTTATAGAGCAGTTTGGAAAGGGGAGGGGATACTGTAGAAACTTCCTTCAGGATGTGATACCAGATCTCAAATAAGCGATGTTTATGACTTTCCTTAGTATTTTTAGAGAGTAATATGCATGCATATATTAATATATATGTGTGTTTTATATATTTACATCCATATATATGGATACACACACACACACACACACACACACACACACACACACGTATATATACAAACATACATAGATAAAAGACCTGGAGGCCAAAAGAGTTTGGGGTGTAATTCTGGAAACTCAAGGTAGAATGTTTGTTTCCATCAGGTGGGTCAATATTGGAGTTAAACCTGAGGTAAGGAATACACAAGAGTAGTTTGGAGTGACATATTGAATTCCAGGTCCTGGTAGACCCCTACAGTGAGGGTGCCTGGCAGGTAGCTAGGTATGCATGTGCAGAGGTCTCCCGAAAGGGATGGCTGGGAAGACAGACAGAGCTGAGTGTAGCTGGCGCAGGTGTGGCAGTGGTGATGTTGACCAATCTGTAGGGAGCAGAAAGAAAAGAGAAAGGCAGAGTTTTCACTGATAGAATATGGGGTTGCCTCTTTGTTTTCTACAGCGGAACTGTATCCGTGAGGCAACCTATCTTTTCAATCTGTGGTTTCACATGAAGGAAAAAAAAAATTCTGAAGGAAAATATAACAAAACCTTTAGGACGATTTCAATTAAAATTGTATATTCTATCCACAAAATAAAATAAGATGTTTCTCTGTTGCCACATCAAAGAATGCTGTTGGACAGTTTTTCCAGTTTTAAGGATCTTATCTAAAATACATGCTAGATGACACATTCCAAATCACATCTGGGCCACCTGAAACTTGACTGGAAAGAATGTGCTGGCAGCTGTCCCTGAGGAGCCAGGGAGACCAGTCAGCTGGGGAGAGGGGAAGGCATGCCGTGGGTATGAAATGGCTCTAGACAAGGAAATGATCCTCTTATATTTTTTCACATCAGAAGTTGCAAATATGAGCCATGGAAGTGTGCAGGTCACAGACTAGGAAGCATCCAGTGGCCAGCAATGCTTCTCACTTTAGTAAAAGATGTGCTCCAGCAAGCAGTAGCATGAATTGACGTCTTCAGTGAAGGTCCATCATTCATCCAACGATGCAGATGGGCCAGTTAGTATTTCCACAACACGGAAATTCTGCCCCGTTTCCAGCCTTTAGACTCAATGTTGCCACGTTAATTCTTCCCCATTGGCTTGCCCTACAGATTCCTGTCTTGCATTCTGGAGGTAGAATTCTGTTTCCCTCGGGTCAGTAGATTATAAATATTAAAGTCAGTTGATTATAAATGTTAATCACATCCATAGACAGGGTGCCTGGGTGGCTCAGTCATTAAGTGTCTGCCTTCAGCTCAGGTCATGATCCCAGGGTTCTGGGATCTGCCCTGGGCTCCCTGCTCAGCAGGAAACCTGCTTCTCCCTCTTCTGCTCTCCCTGCTTATGTTCCTCTTTTCACTGTCTTTCTGTCAAATAAATAAATAATATCTTAAACACATCCACAGGTATCTTCATAGCAACATCTAGACTAATATTTGACCATAGTCTAGCCAAGTTGACACATACATTTTACCATGACAAATATGACCTACCAAGGAGAGCTTATAAAATTTTCCTGAGCTAGTAAATTGTTAGTTAAAAATTTAGTGTGATATTGCAGATATAAATGGCTAGCTTTGTTGAGAACTTGCATACCAATACCCAGCCAGAAATAAGTCTTGCCCATTCCAAAGAAGTTGTAGAGATTTTAAAACTCTAATAATTATCATAATATTAGTACAATTAAAATAACACTGATTCATCATCTAGGGGCATTGTGTAGTTGACACTTTGTTATTTTTCCTGTTTTTTTTTTGTTTTTTTTTTTTTTTAAACACAGGATACACCATAATCACTTGCAGGGCTTGTTAAGGAGTGTGATTTAGGGGCTGTACCCCAGAGTTTCTGTTTCAGTATATCTGAGTTGGAACCTGATAATTTGTTTTTTTCCCAAATTCCCACGTTGTGAGTTTTTCCATAGACCCCACTTGAGAACCACTGTCCTCTGCCACTGTCATTCTATAATACATTACCAACACTTCCTATTGCTTACTTACCAAGATCGTCCAACTTAATGATTCTCTTCTACCCACCCCCCCATCCATTCACGTTCGCAACTGCAAACAGACAGGTCTGGTTTTGAGGCATCAGGCATCTGTCTCTCATAGGACAAACACCCTCAGTAATGGATGCAGTGGTTTCACCTTTACCCCCAGCGTCCAAGGTCTTTCCACTGTGAGGTGTGCTGTGCTGGACATCCCTCTGCTGCACAACAACCGATTTGATTCATGTTTTACTGTCTGCTGGAAGGGACTTAGTTCCAAGCAAATAGAAAACAGAATACAAGAAGGTGATTTGGGTGACAGAGCATTGTGGGCAATTTAATAGTCACCGGGTCAGGATGCTTTTAGAGCACTCTGGAAGAGTAACTGATTTACCCTCAAAAAATCAGCAGTTCTGATCTGAGGGCCAAGTTAGGGAAGAAGAAAAGAGTATCTTACCTAGTTTTGAAGTTATTAATTATATTTACGACAGTGTAATAACTAAGAAGGACTAAATTTTTGTGAAAACCAAAGATCCATACATTGGTAAGGGCTCCAACACAAGCTCACATCTGTTCTTGGTGAACAGTGGGCCGTGGGGGTCAGGGCGGCGTGTGGTTCGAGGCTCCCTCCATGTTGTAGCTCTGACACCCTCTGGGGTCTTGAGAATGCGCACATTCAGCTGGCAGAATGAGAAATAACCCAGTAGTGGCTGTGATTAAGTTCACAAGAGCCTGCCCAGAAAGGGCTCCAGCCCTCTTCACTCACATTGCATTATCTGGAAGTCAGCCCTCTGGGTACATCCGTCAGGAAGACCAAAGGATGTAGTCTGGCTGGTCCAGGAAGAAGAATGAATGAGCTCTGCGGAGCACTTAACGTTTTCAGCCACAACAAATTTAAAAGGCTTTAAATTTGCCTCATGAAGTGTGGGCATAACGGTTGAAGCACAGGGAAGCCTACATCCTATAACAGTATGCACAAATGCATGCAATTGGAAGGGAGAATCCAAAACAACAATTTTCTTAATTATAAGGCATCAGTTCATTGGGCAAGCTGTACAACAATTAAATCACCAAGAATTAGAACTGCAGATAAGTGGAGCGATTTAGGTTATGTGTTTCTGATTAATTCTAAGCATAAAGAATAATTAGTCAACACATTGTAGGCTAATCAGTTATTGTTGGCCTTAGTAGAAATCTGAGGGGTAAAGTTATACTACATGACCAATTACAGGATGGTTGGCATCATTTTATAGGGCAGAGGCCCTGACCCAGAGAGTCTGTGCATTCAGTCTTGCCCCCTTCATTGCGTTCAGGGCACACTGAAAGCAAACAGGATAAGCGAGGTCTCTAGAATCACATAGCTAGGTAGCAGTAGATGTGGTATTTAAACTCACATTTCTTGCACTCTGGTATTTTTCCTCCTAGCATGTTAGAAGTTTCAGGATAATAGGCTTTAAGGACCCAAGAAAACTAGAAGCATAAGTGGGTCCCAGCTCTTCATTTTCCCACAGGAATTAGCCTCGTTGGTGCTGAGTTTCACTCAAGATTCAGGGGCGTCTGATGCTTGGGCGACTTCCCTTAAATAAAGGTGTATAGATTGTTGGTGGAAAGGTTTCTGGCAAAGAGACAGAATAACCCCCTGGATAAGAGACTGTGTGGGAGGAGCACCTGGGGGGCTCAGTCAGTGAAGCCTCTGCCTTCAGCTCAGGTCATGATCCCAGAGTCCTGGGATTGAGCCCCACATCAGGCTCTCTGCTCAGCGGGAAGCCTGCGTCTGCCTCTTTCTCTCGCTCTCCGGCTCCCCCTGCTTGTGTTCCCTCTCTTGCTCTCTCTCTCTCTCTCTGTCAAATAAATAAATAAAATCGTAAAAAAATAAAAAATAAAAAATAAAGGCTCTGGGGTAGAAATAGGTTTTTGCAGATCTAGTAAGGCTTTGCCACAAAAACATCCTTGGTAGCTGTAGACCCATTTGGGGCTTGAGGGACCCAGGCAAAACCATGGACCGGACCAGCTCTCATTCTGAAATAGTTGAGTATTCTGATTCAATTTTCATTTTTTGACCAGTTAACAAACCTAGATTTAACCTTCGTTGGGGCACATGCATAGAGCCCACTAGAAATGCTCTAGAACCATAACACACATGGCTATTTATTTTTCTCAGTATTTTCTCTGTGGTAGACGCACATGGATAAGCAGGGGCAGGCAATGCTCGCTGTCGATCAACATTTACTTCTCCAGCCTTTACGAACGGAGCCTACACTTTACTCAGGTGATTGGCGAGCTTAGAAACATGATTTTGGGATAGTACTTTATATAGATGATTTTTTAAAGTTTTAATTTTAATTCCAGTTAGTTATGTCAGTTTCTTTATACAGATTTATTTAATGAGTACATTATTTTAATGAAATAAAAATATAAAATATGCAGTATGTACAAAAACAAAAAAGAATGACTACATTCCATTTCTAAAAAGTTCACAGACAGACAAAACAATTCTCCTGCTAAGGGAGGCAGACATAGGTAGTAAACTTTGAAGAAAAGCAAGGAAATGATAACTACGAAGGTTCAGGAGTCCTGGGTGAGAAAGGAGAGTTTTACTGGAAAAGAGACACAATGTAAGGAATATAAGCTTCTAGGACTTTGAGTCTCCCATTTGGAAAGGGCGGTTTTCCTCAATCAGATGGAGTATTTTTCTGATTAGTCAAAACCCCAGAACCTTATCAGAGGTTTTGTACAGTACAGAAGGAAGTATGTCTTTTCTATATTGTAGAAAACACTTTATAATGCTAATAAAATTTAAATATATCAATTATTGAGATTATTACCACTAAGACACCTTTAAAAACTTAATACCCACAATTACTGCATCCATTGCACCCATCCCAGCTGGCTAGGGACTGTCCAGTTTTAGCGCTGAAAGTTCAGGTTCCGGGAACACCCCAGTCCTGAGCAAACTGAGGAAGACACTGCAACATTGGAATTACATTATTTGTAACTTTTAAGACTATTAGGGACTTACCAAAGCTCTCTTTAGGGAAAACATTCCAGATTTCCCTGCTGTTGTGGAAGATGGGCTTGCCATAGGAGATGTTGGAGATGTCATACAATAGAGTCATAGGAAATGTCACACAATAGAGTTGAATTTTTTTAATTAATTATTTTTATTAACATATAATGTATTATTTCCCCCAGGGGTCCAGGTCTGTGAGTTGTCAGGCTTAGACACTTCACAGCACTCACCATAGCACATACCCTTCCCAGTGAACATAATCCAACCACCTTCTCCACAACCCCACCTCCCTCCAGCAACCCTAAGTTTGTTTTGTAAGATTAAGAGTCTCCTATAGTTTGTCTCTCTCATGATCCCATCTTGTTTCATTTTTTCCTTCCATACCTTCCAAAGCCCCCACTCTACCTCTCAATTCCTTATATCAGGGAGATCATATGATAATTACCTTTCTTCATTTGACTTATTTCACTCAGCATAATACCCTCTAGTTCCATTCACGTTGTTGCAAATGTCAGGATTTCATTTCTTTTGATGGCTGCATAGTATTCCATTGCATGTATATACCACTTCTTCTTTATCCATTCATCTGTTGATGGACATCTAGGTTCTTTCCATAGTTTGGCTATTGTGGACATTGCTGCTATAAACATTCAGGTACACATGTCCCTTCGGATCCCTACATTTGTATCTTTAAGGTAAATACCCAGTAGTGTGGTTGCTGGGTTGTAGAGGAGCTCTATTTTCAGCTTTTTAAGGAACCTCCATGCTGTTTTCCAGAGTGGCTGCACCAGGTTGCATTCCCACCAACAGTATAAAAGGGCTCCCCTTTCTTGGCATCCTCTCCAACATCTGTCGTTTCCTGATGTGTTAATTTTAGCCATTCTGACTGGTGTGAGGTGGTATCTCATTGTGGTTTTGATTTGTATTTCCCTGATGCCCAGTGATGTGGAGCCCTTTTTATGTGTCTGTTGACCATCTGGATATCTTCTTTGCAGAAATGTCTGTTCATGTCCTCTGCCTATTTCTTGATTGAATTATTTGTTCTTTGGGTGTTGAGTTTGATAAGTTCTTTATAGATTTTGGATACTAGCCCTTTATCTGATATGTCTTTTGTGAATATCTTCTCCCATTATGCCAGTTGTCTTTTGGTTTTGTTTTTCTGTTTCCTTTGCTGTGCAAAAAGTTTTGATCTTGATCAAGTCCCAATATTTCATTTTTGCCCTTGCTTCCCTTGTCTTTGGCGATGTTTCTAGAAGAAGTTGCTGTTGTAGAAGTCAATGACATTGCTGCTCCTTTTATCCTCAAGAATTTTGATGGATTCCTGTTTCACATTGAGGAGTGTAAGTAAATGGAGTCTATTTTGTGTGGGGTGTAAGTAAATGGCCCAATTTCATTCTTCTGCATGTGGCAGAAGAATTTTTGCATCTGTGTTTATCAAGGGTATTGGTCTGTAATTCTCCTTTTCAGCAGGGTCTTTTTCTTGGTTTGGGGATCAAAGTAATGCTGGCCTCATAAAATGAGTTTGGATATCTTCCTTCCATTTCTTTTCTTTTTTTTTTTTAACAGTTTCAGGAGAATAGATATTAATTCTTCTTTAAATGTTTGGTAGAATTTCCCCGGGAAGCCATCTGGCCCTGGGCTCTTGTCTATTGGGAGATTTTTGATGACTGCTTCAATCTCCTTACAGGTTATGGTCTGTTCAGATTTTCTGTTTCTTCCTGGTTCAGTTTTGGTAGTTTATACTTTTTTAGGAATGCATCCATTTCTTCCAGATTGTCAAATTTGCTGGCGTATAGTTGCTCACAATATGTTCTTATAATTGTAATTTTTTGGTGTTGGTTCTGATCTCTCCTATTTCATTAATGATTTTATTTATTTGGGTCTTTTCTCTTTTCTTTTTGATAAGTCTGGCCAGGGGTTTATCAATCTTATTAATTCTTTCAGAGAACCAGAGCCTAGTTTCGTTAATCTGTTCTACTATTCTTTTGGTTTCTATTTCATTGATTTCTGCTCTGATCTTTATGATTTCTCTTCTCCTTCTGGGTTTAGGCTTTCTTTGTTGTTCTTTCTCCAGCTCCTTTAGGTGTAGGGTTAGGTGACAAACAAGAAAGGTTGACCTTTCTTGTTTCTTGAGAAAGGGTTGCATCACTATATACTTTCTTCTTAGGACCACTCTTGCTATGTCTCACAGATTTTGAACAGTTGTGCTTTGATTTTCATTTGTTTCCATGAATTTTTAAAATTCTTCTTTAATTTCCTGGCTGAACCGTTCATTCTTCGTAGGATGCTATTTAGCCTCCGTGTATTTGAGTTATTTCCAACTTTCCTCTTGTGACTGAGTTCTAGCTTCAGAGCATTGTGGTCTGAAAATACGCAGAAAATGATCCCAGTCTTTTGGTAGTGGTAGAGACCTGATTTGGGACACAGGATGTGATCTGTTCTGGAGAATGTTCCATGCGCACTAGAGAAGAATGTGTATTCTGTTGCTTTGGGATGGAATGTTCTGAATATATCTGTGATGTCCATCTGGTCCAGTGTGTCATTTAAGGCCTTTATTTCCTTGTTGATCTTTTGCTTGGATGATCTGTCCATTTCCGTGAGGGGGTGTTAAAGTCCCCTACTGTTATTGTATTATTGTCAATGTTTCTTTGATTTTGTTATTCATTGGTTTATATAGTTGGATGCTCCCATGTTAGGGGCATAGATATTTAAAATTGTTAGACCTTCTTATTGGACAGACCCTTTGAGTATGATATAGTGTCCTTCCTCATCTTTTATTATAGTCTTTGGCTTAAAATCTCATTTATCTGATATAAGGATGGCCACCCCAGATTTCTTTTGATGTCCATTAGCATGGTATATTTTCTTTTACCCCCTCACTTTCAATCTGGAGGTGCCTTTGTGTCTAAAAGGAGTTTCTTGTAGACAGCATATTGATGGGTTTTGGTTTTTATCCCTTCTGATACCCTATGTCTTTTGATTGGGGCATTTGGCCTATTTACATTCAGAGTAACTATTGGAAGATATTAATTTAGTGCCATTGTATTGCCTGTAAGGTGAGCATTGCTGTATATTGTCTCTGTTCCTTTCTGGTCTACTACTTTTAGGCTCTCTCTTTGCTTAGAGGACCCCTTTCAGTATTTCCTGTGGGGCTGGTTTGGTGTTTGCAAATTCTTTTAATTTTTGTTTGTCCTGGAAGCTTTTTATCTTTTTCTATTTTCAATAATAGCATAGTTGGATATAGTATTCTTGATTGCATATTTTTCTCAGTGCTCTGAATATATCATGCCAGATCTTTCTGGCCTGTGAGGTCTCTGTGGATAAGTCTGCTGCCAATCTAATATTTCTACCATTGTATGTTACAGACTTCTTGTCGCAAGCTGCTTTCAGGATTTTCTGTTTATCTCTGACACTTGTAAGTTTTACTATTAGATAATGGGTTGTGGACCTATTTTTACTGATTTTGAGATTTGTTCTCTGTGCCTCCTGGATTTTGATGGTTGCTCCCTTTGCCATATTAGGGAAATTCTCTATTATAATTCACTGCAATATACCTTCTGCCCCTCTCTCTCTTTTTTCTTTTTCTGGCCATATTAGGGAAATTCTCTATTATAACTCACTCCAATATACATCCTGCACCTCTCTTTTTTTCTTTTTCTGGAATTCCAATTATTCTAATGTAGCTTCATCTTATGGTATTACTTATCTCTCGAATTTTTCCCTCTGTGGTCCAGTAGTTGTTTGTCCTCTTTTGCTCAGCTTCTTTATTCTCTGTCATTTGGTCTTTTATATCACTAATTCTCTCTTCTGACCCATTTATCCTAGCAGTAAGAGCCTCCATTTTTGTTTGTACCTCATTAATAGCTTTTTAAATTTCAACTTGGTTAAATTTTAGTTCTTTTATTTCTCCAGAAAGGGATTTTATTTCTCCAGAAAGGGTTCTCTAATGTCTTTCTTGACTTTTTCCAGCCCAGCTAGCACCTTGAGAATTGTCCTTCAGAACTATAGATCTGACATATTACCAATGTCCGTAATGATTATGGAGCTGCCTCTTCTTTTTCTTTGTTTCTATTTTGGTTTTTTTTTGGTGGTGAGTTTTTCTGCCTTATCATTTAACCAGATAAGAATATATGAACAAGAGAATAAAATACTAAAAGGGTGGCAAAGACCTTAGAAAAATGTAGGCTAACCAAATCAGAAGAGATCTAAAACTCGGGGGAGAAGTAAGGGGGAAAAAGAAATAAAAATAAAATAATAAAAAATTTAAAATTATAATTAAAAAAATATATATATATGATGGGTGACTAGAACACAGCCACCCACTTGATATTGGTTGATATTGGTGTATTTTGGTCTTTTAGAAGAAACTACTTCCCAAAATTGTAAAGAAAGAAAACCTTATATATATATACAAAAATAAGGGTAAACATGTTGAAGGGATGGAATATGACTGTAAAGATGAAAATTTTAAAAAATTTTTAAAAAGGAATCGATAAGTTGGTTTGAAAAAAAAAAAAAAGGAGGGAATGTGCTCAGGCTCGAAATTAGAACAAAGCCATGTGCTAGATTAGGGTATATTTTGATCTATTAGAAAAAATCATATCTCGAAATTTTTTAGGAAAAAAAACCCTATATCTATATACAACAAATAAGGTTAAATACAGTGAAGGGATAAAATATGACTATAACAATGAAGGTTTAAAAAGAGTTGTGTTTTTTTTTTTTTAGAATGATGTTGTTAAGATAACCTAGTTAAAAAAACACTAAAAGAGGAAAGAAAGAAAGTTAAAAATATAGAATAAGAAAAAAATTAAATTAAAAAAATTGAAGTTTGCAGGACTAAAGGCTCATGGGAAAAAGCCATGAACTGTGCGCGTTGCTTTCCCCGTGGAGTTCCTCTGTTCTCCTTGATCAGTAGCTGGGTCCGGCCCGACGGTCTGGCCGATCTCCTGCAGGAGGCGCTGTTGCCGGGATTCTCACGTGTCTTTGCCGGAGGCGGAACTGCGCCGCCCTTGCCGGGGGCGGGGCTACGTCACCGGCTCGGTTCGCGCTCGGAGCTTCTGTTCCCTGCGCGCTTTCCGTAGAGTCCGGAGGCCGGAACGAAGATGGCGGCCGCGCAGTTTCCCCCGGCGGAGCCGAGAGCTCAGGCCGCTCCTCAGTGCGGCCTCGGGGATGCGCCGTCCGTCCCTCCGGTCTCCCCGGTCTCCCCGGTCTCCGGCCGGCTCCGGGCTCCCCCGGCTGTGACCCGGCGCGTCTGTCTCCGGCGCGGCCCGTGTGGCGTCTCCAAGCCCGGCCGACTCCAGCCGCGCTGCTTCTCCCAGAGCAGGAGGGTGAGTGTCCCCGGGTCGGCCCCTTGCGGGGTCTGCGCTGCAGGAGCGGCGGCCCGACTGTCCCTCAGATCGCGGCGTAAGGTGACCCCGGGCTGGGCGCTCAGTCCTCGGCTCGTCTCTGCCGCCGGCTTCCCGCTCCCTCCCTGCGGGCTCGGCCGCCCTCACACCCCGGCCTTACCCCGCGGGTCCCCGACCGCGCTGTCTCTGCAAGGGCCGCGCCCGCTGGCCTCCGGCGCCGGCTTCCTCCGTGGAGCGACTTCTGAAAGCTGTGATTTTGTGCTTGGAGGCTCCGCTGCGGGCCGGGAGCGCGCCTGCCTCCCCTGGTCGGTCTTCCCGGGCGTCGGACACGCGGCCGGTGCTCTGTCCCCGGAGTCGCCGCTCTCCTCCTCCTCCTCCTCCGCCGGCGGGGCTCGCGGGCGTCCGGACGGTCGGGGACGGTCCGGCTCAGCTCCCGAGGCCAGGCTGCTGCTCCGCCATCTCGCCTCTCCTCGTTATCCATAGTGCGGAGGCACCGTGTCACCCAGGTCCCCGCAGAAGCATGCTGATACCCGCCGGTTCATTGTGGTGGCGGGAGCTCTGCAGACCAGACGGTCGGGCGGGCCGCTGCGTACGTGCACATCAACAGCGAGCCCGTCTGGGGCCTTCCTGCCTTTTACTGGTTCCGCTTGCACTCCGCGTGGCATGGCCACCGGAGGGAATCCAGTCCCGTGAGCGTGCGGGTACGGAACCCAGCTTGAGGAGCACAGAATGCCTCCGACTTGCCGGTCCTGTCCCCGCGCCCCTGTGCTGTTGATTACTGCTCCGCCGCCATGTCCCTCGGTGACAGTGATCGCCTGTGCAGGTCCTCGGACTGGTGCAACCTCTGTTGCGCGCTGCGGTCATCACTTGGATAATGGGATCTTTTATTTTGTCTTGTAAAAAAAAAAAAAAATGTTTCTTTTTTCTCTTCTATGCGTAAAGTTAATTAAGGAAGTCTGGCACTTTACTTCCTGGACAATTCTGCTTTGTTATAAATAATGTTTTTTATTTTAGAAGATTATAGACGTACAGGATATTTGTGAAGGTATTTCAAGGAGTTCCCATGTATTCTGCACTCAGTTTCTTCTAATGTAACACCCCTAATACAACATTTTATATAAGTATCATACTTTTGTCACAACTTCTTCCATTTTTTTATTATGTTGTCAGAATTAACAAAATAATATTAACACATTATTATTAGCTAAAGTCCATGATTTGTTCAGATTCCCTTTTGTTTCTGCTTGTACCTAATATCTGTGATTTGTTCCAGGATCTCATACAGTATTCCACAGGACATCACATGCCCGCTTATCATGCCTCCTCGGTCTCTTGGTTCTGACACTTATTGAGATTTCCTTGTTTTTGATGACTTTGACAGATTTTTAGGACTGTGGTTCATGTGATTCTGTAGAATGTTTTGTGAATGAGATGCGTCTCCTGTTTTTCTCATGATCAGACCTGGGGCTCTGGGTTCTCTGAGAAGATCACAGAGGTAAGATGCCCTTCCCATCACATTATGTCAGAGGTATGTACTGTGAAGATGATGTATGACTGTTGATGCTGACCTTGATCACCCAGCTGAGGTAGCGTTTGTCAGTTTCTCCAATATAAAGTGATTCTCTCCGCCGACTTTTCCATACTGTTCTCTTCAGATGAAGGTCACTACATATAGTCCACACTGATGGGGTGAAGAGTCATGTTCTGTTTCTTTGACGGGGAACTCTCTATATAAATTACGGAATTCTTCCACATGGGAGACCTTTGTGTTCTCCTCTATTTAAGAAAATATTTGGTAATTTCCATAACATAAAACCACATAACTGTGGTTTTACGGAAATTACTGAACCACATAACTGTGGTTTTATGGACATTTATCTTATCATTTGGATTATAATGCAGTGCTACTTTATTAATTTTGTGGCTGAAACTATTGCAATTGTGGCTATTGTGAGTGTGTTCATTTGGCTCCAGAATCTTTTGGGCCTGCTCTCTTTTCTTTGTGTGTGGGTGTGTGTCTGTGTGTCTGTGCGTGTCTATGAGAGAGAGAAATTTTTGAGTCCTTCCCCACTCTCTGGCACTGTAAGGTGCTCTAGGCATACTCATATATTTTCTGTCTCAGATCCAGCACTGTCACTTCTCCAAAAATCCCTGGTTCTTTGTTGGAGAAGGGTATTAACAAACAATATCTCTGAGTTATGTGTGCTTGTTGCTACGAGGGTTTTATTATTTGGGGTCCCTCTCATCATACAAAGGAAAGTATGTTTGTGTGCTTCGTCTTGCACAAATCAAGACGCATTTCTATAATGAGGCCATCTCTGTCCGTGTTAACCTGCGTATGAGTCCAGGCTGATGTTTGCGGCTCTGGCCCACTCCCATATGCATCGTTGCAAATTTCTCTCTTTGATTTTCTGTAACTTCCCACTCCAGCAAAAGGATCTAGCTTCCCACCATCCACCACCATTAATTGTTCAATACAATGTACAGAAAGAGAGTTTCAGAATTAACCCCACCCCAATGGAGGAAAACAGTGACTTTTTAAAATTTGCATACTTGAAGTTACATTGTTTATGCTGTAAAGTTTTATGAGCTTCGAGGAATGCATAATGTCATACATTCACTCGTAGAGTATCATATAGAATACTCTGCACACACACACAAAAAAAATAGAACCTTGGCAACTTCTGATCTGTTTACCAGGGAAATAGTTTGCCTTTTCCAGAATGTTATTGTTATGGACTAAATGTTTGTGTTCCTGAAATTCTGTGTGATGAAGTCCTAACCCTTAAGGATGATGGTAATAGGAATTGGGGCCTTTGGAAATGATTAAGCCTTCCTGTTGGGATTAGTGCCTTCCTTAGAAGAGACACAAGAGTTTGCTTGCTCTCAGCCATGTGAGGACATGGTTAGAAAATCTCCATCAGCGTATCAGGAAGTGAGTTCTCTCTAGATACCCAGTCTGCCAGCACCCAACTTCTTAGACTTCATAGTCTCTAGAACACTGAGAAATAAATGCTTATTGCTTAATCCATCCATTCTATTGTATTTTTGTTAGAAGAACAGAAATGTAAGTAGAGTGTTTCAGACTACCTTACTAGTATGTATGTGACATTCATCCGTGTCTTGTCATGCTAGACAGCCCGTTCCCTTTCACTATTCAGTAATATCCCAGTGTGGGAGGTCCATCACTTTGTTTATTTTTTGTACCTATTGAAGGGCATCTTGGTTGCTTTCAGTTCTGTCAATTAGATAAAACTACTGGAAATATTCATTTTTTAAAAATTTTATTTTATTTTAGAGAGAGAGAGACTACATGAATGGGGAGAGGGACAGAGGGTAAGGAAGATTCACATTCCCTGCTGAGTGCAGAGCCTGACGCAGGGCTCCGTCCGTAAGACCCTGAGATCAGGCCCCGAGCCAAAATCAAGAGTTGGACACTTGACTGACTGGGCCGCCCAGGTCCTCCTAGAAACATTCATTTTTATGTGGACATAAGTTTTCAAATCTATTGAAAGTTATCGCATAATGCACTTGCTGTATGGTAAGCTTACTGGTTTGTAAGAAATCATCCAGTTGTCTTCTCACATGGCTATGCCATTTTGTACCCCTACCAGCAGTGAATGAGTTCTGTTGCTGTGTATTCTCACCAGCATTGGACGTTGTCGCATTTTCCATCCTAACTTTCTAAGGGGCACGTTCTAGAACTTCATTTCTTTGACTTGCATTTCCCCAGTGACGGATGATGTCAAGCCCCTTATCCTGGGCTTGTTTGCTATCTCTTTGTACTCTTCAGGGACTTACCCATTTATATGTCTCATCTACATTTTAGTTGTGTCTGTTGTTCTTGTGAATTTTGAGAGTTAGTCACTTATTTTACACATAAGTCCTTTATCAGATATGCATTTTGTATATGTTTATTGAGTTTGCTGTTTGTCTCTTGATTCTTTGACACTGTTTTGTGGAGCAGAACTTTTTATTTTAATAAAGTCCACCTTGGGGCATCTGGCTGGCTCAGTCAGTAGAGCACAGGACTCTTGATCTCAGAATTGTGAGTTCATGCCTCACATTGGGTGTGGAGTCTACTTAAAAAAATGTAAAAAAAAAAAAATTTAATAAAGTTCACTCATCAGATTTTGCTTTCGTTGATTGTGTTTTAGTTGTTGTATCTAAGAATTCATCACCAAATCCAAGGATACTTCTGTTTTCTCCCATAGTTTCTCCTGTAAGTTTTATAAGATTGCATTTTATATTTATGTCCGTGAGATATTTGGGTTAATTTTTGTGAAAGATACTAGTTCTCTGTATGAGTTCATTTCTTTCCCCATAGACATCCAATTTTTCCAGCACTGTTTGTTGAAAAGATTTTCCTTTCCTCATTGAGTTGCTTTTGCACTTTTTTCAAAGTGGTTCTATTTTTGGAACACCTTTTGTGTTCAATTGACCTATGTGTCTTTCCTTGTATAGATACTGTATTGTCTTGATTACTGTGGTTTTAGAGTAAGTCTTGAAATGTAATAGTGTCAGTCCTTCAGCTTTGTTATTCCTCAGTATCATGTCTGTAATTCTAGAATTCTGCCTCTCCACGTAAACTTTAGAGTCAGTTTGTCAATATCTATAAAATAGCTTTTTGGGGTTTTGTTCAAGGTTGTGTTGAATCTATAGATTAATTTAGGAAGAAAAATGACATTTTACCAGTATCAAATCTTCCAGTTCATAACTGTGGAATACCTCTCCATTATTTAGATCTTTGACTTCTTTCATCGATGTTTGATATAATTTTGAACTTACAATTCTTAATAAATCAAAGTTTAGTTTAAGGGTTTTTTCCACGTGCTTTCCTAAAATAAATGAAGCAAAATTCTGGGCAATATTAAAATAAATGTCCTAGTCTTAAGACTATTGAGGGGCTTATTTTTTTTTTTTAATTTTTTTTTTTTTAATTTTTATTTTTTTATAAACATATATTTGAGGGGCTTATTTAAAAGTCTTCAAATATCATCCAAGTTTTCTATCCCCATGTGTCACCTCAGGGGCAAAGGGACGTGAAGAGTCCTTAGAGATTAAAGATAACTCTATGGAGGTCCTGGGAAATGGTGTTTCTTATTCACCAGTATCTTCCCTCTGGGTAACCAGAAGAGTACTGTTTGTTCTTCCTGTTTCCCCCGCCCTTTGGATCCATCGGCCCCCTTTGTGCTCTTGTCCCTCGGATGCCCTGCCTCTGTACCATGGACAGTGTTACCTCATATTGTCCTTTACAAATAAACGGGAAGTAATTTTACATTGTACCCTTAGATATAAACCTTCTTTTCTAAATGGGTTTTACATTAAATAAATGAGATGGTTTTATTCCTACTAAAAGGTTAAGAGTTACAAGCATAATTTTATTTTTTTAATTTATTTTTTAAAATTATTTTTATTAACTTATAATGTATTATTGGCCCCAGTGGTACAGGTCTATGAATCGCAGGCTTACACATTCACAGCACTCACCGTAGCACATACCCTTCCCAGTGTCCATCACCCAGCCACCCTCTCCCTACTCCCACCCCCCCACAACCCTCAGTTTGTTTTCTGAGATTATGGTTTGTCTCCCTCCCGATCCCATCTTGTTTCATTTTTTCCTTCTCTTCCTCCCAACCCCCCTACTCTGCTTCATAAATTCCTCATATCAGGGAGATCATATAATAGTTGTCTTTCTCCAATTGACTTATTTCGCTCAACATAATACCCTCTAGTTCCACCCACATCGTTGCTAATGGCAAAATTTCATTTCTTTTGATGGCTGCATAGTATTCCATTGTATATATATATATATACCGCATCTTCTTTATCCATTCATCTGTTGATGGACATCCGGGCTCTTTCCATAGTTTGGCTATTGTGGACATTGCTGCTATAACAGTGGGGTGCATGTACCCCTTCAGATCACTACATTTGTATCATTAGGGTAAATACCCAGCAGTGTGATTGCTGGGTCATAGGGTAGTTCTGTTTTCAACTTTGGAGGAACCTCCATGCTGAGAAACATAATTTTAATTCTCACAACATACTCCTTTGCAAAAATAGGTAGATTATAGATTATTTTAGAAGAAATGTGAAATGGTTTTTGCAGTCTTATAAGTTGTTATGGCACTATTTTCCATTCATTATGCAAGGAAAGCCACATTATGAGGGGGATAAAAGTAAAATTAGAAGCTTAAGAAAAGAGGACAGATGTCAGTGATGTGAGGTTGTGGGGTGGAAAGAAGCTGCAGGTAATTTTGAGCAAATAAATACATGACGTATCAGATGGGAGTATGGCTATTTTGTTGTTGTTGTTGTTTGTTTGTTTTTAAGTTCAGGATCTTCCAATTGGTGTAAGCAGAAAACATGAGAACTATTTTGTGTGAAATAAGAGTCTAAGAACAAAGCTCTCTGAGGAATTTAAATGATTACAATGGATCCCTGCATGCTTAGAAAAATTAGTATTCTTGCTAGATACCAGAATTTACAAAGTATCATTATTGTAGACATGCACCAACATAATTTGTGCAGATAAGTTGTTTGTAAGGTTAACTCAGATCAATACACATACATTTCTATAATCTCTTTCCAAAAATTCTACTTGAGGGATCTTTTTGCTTAGCTTAAAAATCACATACAGCCTATGGACTCTATTATGCCATTTATGCAAAACATACAATTGCATAATGAATAATCCTATCTTAAAATGGATAAAATTTTTACTGTTTTCAAAGTAAGAACAAAGTTGAACAACTTCCCTTGTGTCTTACACAAAATGCCCTGGGAATTTAGTAAGGAAATTATAGAATCTGATTTTCCAGATGAAGAAATTCATATTTAAAGATATTGAAAGAATAGCCAGTTAGTGGTGATTATGAAACTAGCACACTTGTCTTAAAATACTTCTTTCAAAACTTTATAAAAACATCCCATTTTTTGTTTTGTATAACAGTAATAAAGCTAAAAATCATTGGCTTTATTTTGTCATTAAATAAATTAAATTTACTCCTATAATTTGTTTTTATAATATTTTTTACTGTGGTGAAATATATAAAACAAAAATTTCTATCTTAACCATTTAAAGGGTACAATTCTGTGGCACTAGTTACGTTCCAAATATTGTACAACTACTACCACCATCTATTTCCGAAGGTTATATTACCCCAAGTAGAAACTCTGTATCCAAGAAGGAGTAACTTCCCATTCTGCCCTGGACCCAGGAAACTAAATATTACCTAGTAATATTTAAATATTACTATTTAGTTTACTAATATTTAGTTTCTAAATGCAGGAATTTAGTTTACTAATTTAGTTTACTAATATTTTACTTTAGTTTACTAATATTTAGTAATTTAGTTTAGTTTAGTTTACTAATATTTAGTTTACTAATATTTAGTTTACTAATTTAGTTTACTAATATTTAGTTTACTAATATTTTAGTTTCTAAATGCAGGAATTTGTCAAGATTTGTGTAAAGGCAATCATGTTTAGTTTACTAATTTAGTTTACTAATTTAGTTTACTAATTAGTTTAGTTTACTAATATTTAGTTTACTAATATTTAGTTTCTAAATGCAGGAATTTGTCAAGATTTGTGTAAAGGCAATCATGTAATATTTATTCTATTGTACCTGGCTCATTTCATTTAGCATAATGTTTCAAGGAGCATCTTTATTGTAGCAAAAATCAGAATGGCATTCCTTTTGTGGCCGAATAAATACTTTGTACACATACACTACATTTTGCTTATTCTCCGTTGGTGGACTTTTGGTTTCTATCTTTTGGCTACTGCAAATAATGCTGCAGCAAACATTGGTGTACATAAATCTGTCAGAGTCCTTGTTTTCTGTTATTTTGGGCACATAATGTAGGAGTGGAATTTTGGGGTCTGATGGTAATTCTGCGTTTCACTTTTTGAGGAAGTACCCAACTCTTTTCTAAGTGGCTATGCTATTTTACATTCTCACCAGCAATGAGTAATGCTTCCAGTTTCCTCACAATCTTATCAAACTGATTATTTTATTTTTAATTTTCTTTTTAAAAATTATGTTCATCCTTTTTGATGTGATGTAGTATCTCATTATGGTTTTGAAATTCATTTCCCTAATGACTAACAACATTGAACATTTTTCTTGTGCTGCATGACCCATTGCATATCTTTTTTGGAAAAAAAGGTCTATTCAAATCCTTTGCCCATTTTTAAAATCTGGCTGCTTGTGTTTGTTCTTGAGCCACAGGAATTCTTTATATAAACTGTAATCATATATATGATTTGCAAATATTTTCCTCTTATGATAGTGTTTTTGGATGTGCAAAAGTTTTTTTTTTTTTTTTAAGATTTTATTTACTTATTTGACAGAGAGAGAGAACACAAGTAGGCAGAGAGGCAGGCAGAGAGAGAGCAGGCTCCCCGCCCAGTGGAGATCTTGATGAGGGGCTCGATCCCCGGACCCTGAGATCATGACCCAAGCTGAAGGAAGAGGCTCAACCCACTGAGCCACCCAGGTCTCCGGATGTGCAAAAGTTTTGAGTTTTAAAGATGTCCAATTTACTTATTTGTTTTGTTGCTCATGCTTTTGCATTGTATCTAATAATGTGTTGCCAAAATTGAGGTCACAAGGATTTATTCTTATATTTTCTCCTTAGAACTTTATGGTGTTAGCTCTTCTATTTAAGCTTTTGACCCGTTTTGAGTTAATTCCTATAGATGGTTTGAAGTAGGAGTCCAACTTCACTCTTGGCCACATGGAGATCTGGTTGCACGATACAAACTGTTGAAGACCCAAATGTTCCCCCATTGAATGGGCCAGGCACTCTGTCAAAATCACATGGTCATCAATACATGGGTTTGTTGGTATACTCTCAATTCTATTGCATTTTTCTACTATCCATCCTTTATCAGTACCTTACTATTCTAATTATTGTAGTTTTGTATTAAGTTTTGGAATCGGGAAGTGTGAGTCTTCTGTTTTTTTGTTTTGTTTGGTTTTGGTTTTGGTTTTTAAGATTTCTTTTGATTGTTTTGGGTCCTTGCAATTCTGTATGAGTTTAGGATCAGTTTTTCCATTTCTGGGGGAAAAAAAACTGTTGCAATTTTGGTAGGGATTGTGTTCAATCTGTGGCTTATTTTTCAACTGATATTTAATAATATGAAGTCTTCCAAATCCATGAACATGGGGTCCTGTCATTTATTTATGTCTTAATTAATTCCTTTCAATGATGTTTCATAGTTTCCACAGGAATTAATATTTAATCTCCTGAATTTATAGTAATCTAGAGTGTTACCGACTTAACCTCCAGTAGCATATGAAAATTCTACTCCCACTCAACTCTCTTTCCCATTAGTGTTGTTGTCATTGCAAACAACATCTTTATACATTGTGTGCCCAGTATATGTGCATTTGTAATTTTTATGATGTTTTATGCACCTGACTTTTTATTTGAAAGAAACAAAAAATAGCGTCACAGAAAAAAAAAATAGCGTCACAGACCCCAACTACAGTAATACAATACATGAAGTTTCCTGGACCACTTTTCTTTACTTCCTTTTCTCTGTTTTCCATCAGCTCTTGGAGCATATTTAAGACAGTGGTTTAATTCTTTGTCTAGTAAACTCAGTATCTGGGCTTCCTCAGGGGTGCTGTTCACCAACTGATTTTGTTCCTAGTTCGAACTTTCCTAGTTTTTTTTTATGCCACATAACTTGTTTAGTGTTGAAAACTGAGAGTTTGGACATTATAATGGGGCAGTGGTAGAAGTCAGATCATTTCCATTCCCCAAGGTTTTCTGTTGTGTGTTGTGTCTTGAAGGTCTACCACTCTGTGCAGGGACTTGATGCTCCAGCTGTTTTTGCAGATGTTGCCTTCCTTTCCGGGTGTGGTCATTGAGGCTCTGCTCCTGAGCTGGCATTCTGCTCATGCTTTTCGTGAATGCCAGGAGAGAAGACCCAACACCACAGATCTCTCCTAATCTTTGCAGATTGGTTCTTGCTGGAGCTGCGCTTCACCATGAAGCCAGATCTGCACGGAGCCCAAGATCTGCCTAAGGGAAAAGCACAAGGACTTCTAAGACCTTTTTGGAACCTACCTAGTGCCCTAGGACATGCTTGTGGCTTTTTAGATCCTTTCTTAGTGTGCTGTGCTTCTGATGTTCTGACCCAAGTGGCTTGCTCTTTCTCCCAGGACTTAGTCTGTTGTGGGTCTCAACTGTATCTTTCGTCCAGGTGTCTGTAGTGTGTTCATCTAGTATTTTCAGTTAATGCCTTATGCTTCCTCAGCCTGGGTGAGAGCTAAGGTGGGCAACACAGAGAAGAGCACCTCGTGTTGTCCTCTGGTAGCCCCAGACAGACGGAAATGGCCTTGCATAATAATCTGTGACTGGATTCTGCTTTGCTGCCTTTGGAGTCCGCGACAGGACCCCTCACTGAGAACATGATCCATGGCCTTCAAGACTACAGTGGGACCATGAGGGGCTGGAGCTTGGCTACCATGACCTTTCTTTTAATGCAGGGTTTGCTCGGTTGCTCTGAGCCTTTGACTGTTTTCAGAATTCTAACAAAGTGTGTTCTGACCGTTTCTCCTTGCTGTAAAGTGTTTTGCGAGGGACAAGAGCTAGCAGCGCCGGTCCTCCCAAGGAACTTGTCTCACTCATATGATAGAGTTCGCTTTTGCATTCTGTCAACCCTAATGACAACTAAAGTCTTCATGTTACAAGGGTTTAGGTAGATATAACACAGGATTATGAATAAAAATTTGATTTTTCCTGAACTAAAATAAAAATTGAACTTACTGAATTTATCAAGAAACTCATCAGCATTATACTCATTATACAGCATTTCCATTATTGGCTTTTGAGCCATTTTAACTAATTTCCTTTTAGATAACATCTGTGGCATTTTTTATTATTTATTATTTTTTAAGGTTTTTATTTAAATTCTACTTAGTATAATACTAGTTTTAGGTGTTCAGTATGATAGATTTTTAATGTCTCATTTCTGGTTAGGATAATAATTTAATACTGTAATAATTTTATTCTATAATTGTAAATTTATAACTATTGTATTTTATATAATATATGATTATTTTGTTACTCTTAAAATTTTCTTACAATTTAAAATAAGCATTTTTTTCAAAATGTTTTAAATGTACTAGTTTTAGTGGTCTTCACTGGTCAAAAGCTACTAATAAATATAAGATATTAGACATAAGAGAACTATCTTCAAGATGCTAATACATAGAGGATATGATAAATACACTGTAGGGAAGTTCTGCCTCTTACACCCACTTCCAACCTCAGACTACTTATTGTACTTTTCCTATAAGTAGGTAATTTTATATAAAATTTTCTAAAATATGAAAAAGTACAAAGAATAAAGAATAAAAAGAAAAATAACTCTTTTTTGTCTCAAGAAATAGTAAAATAATGAGAGAAACCGTCGTGCTCAGGGCAGGCTGAGTTAGTGTTTCTCAGCTATATTCCAGGAAGGGATGCTAAAAGAGAAAGACCACGCCAGCGGACAGAAAGCAGATAACCATGACCCCTGGTGACAGCCCAGCAAAGTCCAGCAAAGCATATTTCTTCAAAGCGGGTGATGAACCTGAAAGTGCAGCCCTCCTTCACAATGGACTAGTGCAGGAAGTTTCCTTAGACTTTGTTGACCATTCATTCTAGAACACCTGGCACATGTCCACATTCTCCGGGAAGGCAGGGGGAAGGAGCTTCCGTGCTGTGAGTGAGCCAGCAGTGCTGCTCCCACTCTAAGGAGAAGTAAAGGTTAAAATGTCCCAGGCATACCAAACTCTGGGGTGAGAAAAGATTCCTCTAGCCAGGCACACTGCTCTATTCCTCATCCGTATCTGTTTTCTTTTGTAAGTGGCTCATTCAGGAAATACTAGGCAAGAAATGAAAAAAGAGCTAGCCTCTGATCGCTGTACAGAAAGACCCACGCCAAAGGGGATGAAGATAGGGAAACACACAGGCAACAAAGAACACTCAGCTAGCAGCTCTTGCCAGGGAGGCAGATGACAATCAGGCCCAAATATGTGGCCATGAATTAAGAGATGAAATTTTAATGAAGCAGTTGCTTTTATAAAATGGGAGAAAGATCCTTCGTGCAAAAGCTTAGGGAAGACTGCACAGAAGCTGGGCCATGGACTGGTAGAGCTCAGCAGGCAGGGGAAGGGACACAACTCTCCCAGAGATGACGTCGCAGCAAAAGCTAAAAAATCCAAATGAAACAGCACCCCTGAGAACTCAGTGTGTGAGAAAGAGGAAAGGACTCAGAAACATGAGTATACCAAATTAAAAATAAATATATAGTTAGAACATATTGTGAAGAAATTGCACAGGGAGAAGCAGTGTGAATACAGAATTAAAGCCATAGCAAATAATAATAATAATAATAACTACAATTGTAATTTAAAGATTATTTTTAAGAAATATGAGAATCTTTACAGTATACATTGAAAAAAGAACAGGGCACAGAAATTCTGGTAAAATTACTGCTTTACTGAATTAAGGACAGAAGGCCTTTGGGCATCAAGTCATACTATTCGACTTGTAAGAAGGAAAATACTGAGCTGGTGGTAGCCTTCAGTGCTGGAAGAGTCACAGTGCTAACAATGACATCAACTCAAGGATCACCCAGTCCTCTTACAGCCAACCCTACTGTCATTCATGGAAAAGGAGGACTCAAAAATATTGGAGGAATTCTGGGAGTAGAGTTGCAAGGAGCTTTTCTGGTAGAAAATACCAGGCAGAAAATGCTGCTGGCAAAGAACTAAAAAATAATTGGGGCAGGGGGGCAATTAAAAATATTTAACTGTGGGGTTAAGAGTTACCTGAAATGGACACTCATCTTACATGTGGAATACAGATGTTGCAAGAGTTGAAAGCGTAAATAGCAAAAGTTCAGAGTTTTCAAAGAAACTGAGAGATAGCCAGGGTCATTAAATCTATTTATCTTCAAAAGGAATGCACTAAGGAAAAAGGAGAAAAAAAATCTTACACATGATTGACAGTGGAGGGCAAGGAAAAAAAAGTCCTAGAAACATATGAATGTCCTCATTACTCACCAAAGCGGATCAATAGATATTATGTGAGAAAATAAAGAATTAGTATAGTTATAGAGAATTAATATTATGGAAATAGTTATAACAAAAATAAAATTTCTGTAATTAGATCAACAGAACAGAAAACATATGAAAGCAAAATGAACAAAAGCACAGGTCAAGCAGTGAAAACTCTTTTTTTTTTTTTTAAAGATTTTATTTATTTATTTGACAGAGAGAAATCACAAGTAGGCAGAGAGGCAGGCAGAGAGAGAGAGGAGGAAGCAGGCTCCCCACTGAGCAGAGAGCCCGATGCGGGACTCGATCCCAGGACCCTGAGATCATGACCTGAGCCGAAGGCAGCGGCTTAACCACTGAGCCACCCAGGCGCCCAAGCAGTGAAAACTCTTAAAAAGGAAAAATAGAAAAAAATATAAAGTATAAAATTAACAGTGGCTATATGTGTCCAATCTATAAAAATAAACTACCTAGACTTACCTATTAAGGGTCAGAATTCTAAAATAATATATCTTAGTAAAATTCATCTATCCCCACTGAAAAGTGACTTATAAGTATTGAAAGTAAACAGAAAGAAAGAAAACAGAAAACCACAAACCTTAATCCCACAAGAGGTTGAATTCAGGAGAAAAGGCTATCAAGAGATCAAGGCAGAGCAATTAGTGAAAATATCTAAAATCTTATATTGAAAGTAACAATGCAACATTTTTGGACAGCTCGGTGCCCCATAACACGGCAGTGTCCTAATGCAAAAATAGGAGGAAAGGTAAAGGTGAATGTATGGGAAACAGTAGTTTACAGTAGGGATTGACTAGTCACTGCTCACCAGCTGGCGTCCTCTGCCATCCGATTTTGTGAAGAGAGTCTCGTTGGCACACGGTGGTGTCCTTCTGTTTGTTTCCCAGCGGCCTTTTTTGGGCTGTGAAGGAGCTAAGTCATTGCAACACAGCCTGGATGACAGACAAGCCTAAGGTAGCTCTGTCTGATCCTTTATGGAAACGGTCTGCCGGCCCCAGTCTACGAGACTCACCCATGATGGCAACTACAGAGAGGGGGGAAGGGACAGACCCCAAACAAAAAGCACTAAGTAACAGGATGTTGTCAATTATTATTATATTGTGTATACTAGGTATATTATGTATAATGTTATGTATGCACCCTCTAAGTTCAGAAAATACACACCAAAAAAAGCAGGGAGCAACAGAGTGGCTCTCCGATAAGAGACCCACTCTTGGATTAGGCTCAGGTCATGACCATCTCATGGTTCCTGAGATCCTGCTGAGTCCGGCTCTATGCTCAGGGGGAGTCTGCTTGCATATTCTCTCCTTCTGCTCCTCCCCCCTGCTTGCCCGTGCTCGCTCTCTCTCAAATAAATAAATAAATCTTTAAAAATATTCAGAAAACACATTCTCTCATAGTGCCAATCATCATTTTAAGAAGCAAGAAACTGTAATAAGGCTAAAATTAAGCAATATATTCAGCTAAGTAGAAAAAGACATTGACAAATTCTCTCATTACAGCTCAATACCTTAAAAAAATTCACAACATAATCAGAAAACAAAATGATGCTACTACTTGGGAATTCAAAATATTTTCCTTAAATAGCGCTTGGGTCAAGTGGAAAACCAAAATAGAATATTATTGGGAATCTATAGAATAACCATTAAAAAACCAACTATATGTTAAAACCTATGGGACATAGCTAGAGCAGAGCCAAGAGAAAGACAGTCAGTCTTAATATGCTTAAAGAACTAAGAAAGAAAGTAAAAATACAAGAATTAAATGTGTGGGGATGACAGAGTGAATGGTGACTGAGGTTAAGAAGGAATTCTATTAATATAGACCTTGCTGGGTGGCCTGGGTGGCTCAGTCATTAAGCATCTTTCTTTAGCTCAGGTCATGACCCCAACTGAGCCCTGCATCGGGCTCCCTGCTCAGTGGGGAGCCTGCTTCTCCCTCTCCTACTTCTTCTTCTTCTGTTCCCTCTCTCACCGTGTCTCTCTCTATCAAATAAATAAAATCTAAAAATAAATAAATAAATAAATAAAACAATAAATATAGACCTTGCTGCTCTAGCTACTTTAAAAAAATAAGTTTTTTATTTAAATTACAGTTAGTTAACCTACGGTGTGATATTAATTTCATGTGTACAATATTGGGAGTCAGCAGTTCCATCAGTACCCAGCGATCATCAGGCAAGTGCACTCCTTCATCCCCTGCTGCTGTTTCCCCCATCCCCGTCTCCAGGACTTCCAGATTTTCAGTCCTTTGTGCTTTGTTCAGATTTCGGAGAACAGAAATGAAAGTACCTGGCTCACTCTGGAGGGCCGGGGGTTGTCGATAAGCAGATAATGTGGGTGTTGGTTTTTGAGGAGGTGATAATTTGTGTGGCTGTTGGAATATGAAGAGAGGTATATTAGGTAGAAAAGGAAGAGGAAGGCATTGTAGAAGACACGGGAAAGGATCTTCTCATATACTTTTCTCAATTGCATCAGAAGCACCTTGAAATCCAATGACAGAGTTAATGTGAATTTGTCTCCTACAGATTGCACTAAACATATAGGTGTTTTCTCCCAGGAAAATGAGCAAGGATGCTTGACACAGATGTAAGCTCTTATTACAGATAGATTAATGTTGCCTTTTCACACACACACACACACATATATATATATATATATATATATATATATATATATATATTATTGTATCTATATTTTAGATATATTGTATCTCTCTGTATCTTTCATACATATATATGTATATTTACTTATATCAGATATATATATTTTGTATAAGTGTATATACCAGATATAGTGCATGTGTTTGTGTGTGTGTGTGTGACACACACACATACATACCAGGTATATATATCTGGTATAAATGGGTACTTATATTTTTAATTTTTTTCTGAAATAGTTTAATCGAGTAATTCTCATTCCTAACTTTGTGTTAAAATTCATGAAAGAGCTTCTAAAAGTACAGATTTTCAGAACCAACTCTTGATGCATAAAATCAAAATCTCAGAGCCAAGATATCCAGAATTCTATATTTTAGAAAGGAGGCTTTCCTGCGATTCTGATATGTAGGTATCTTTGGGTTCCACCAGCATCTGCAAACAGTTAGAGCTAGAAGTTTGGCTGTATAATTTGATATCAGGTTTCAATAGATTCATTTATAGGGGTCATCTTGGGCAAAGTTAATGCAATCGTCCCTTAGTAACTTTGTTGCCTCCAGATATTAGCAAAAATACAATATTCACTGATATAATTTCTCTTAGTTATGTTATTTGAAACATCTTTTAACTTTTAATGTGACTATTTTAGTGATTTTAAGTGAAATGCTTGGGAGAGCAGGACGAAACTTATATATACTCCAGGAACTGTCGTATGTGTTTCCTAGGACTTGTGATGAAGTCTCTTGGCCATGAACATGTTCTCATTGAACTAACCCTTACTGTGTTATAGCTCATGCCGACCCTTTGGAGAGTTGGACTGTATCTGCACATACACATACACATCATATCTAGAACTGGGTACCTGCGGCATTGGTAAATATCAAAATATATCTGTAGTGTATATCTTGGAATTTGATTTATTTCCAGTTTTTTTTTATTTTTTTTTTAAGATTTTATTTATTTATTTGACAGAGAGAGATCACAAGTAGGCAGAGAGGCAGGCAGAGAGAGAGAGAGGAGGAAGCAGACTCCCTGCTGAGCAGAGAGCCCGATGCGGGACTCGATCCCAGGACCCTGAGATCATGACCTGAGCCACCCAGGCGCCCATTTTTCCAGTTTTGTGACTGATGTTGAAGTTTATCAAAACTTTGCTACTCTGTGAATTGGATACCAGCTCAGACCTACAGGCCCACTTATGTACAAGCATGAGTCAACAGCTAAATATAAAACATTCACACAGCTGCCTGAGTGTTGCATTCAGATAATAACTATTTTTAAAAAGGGAATGAAGTACCTATAAGTGCCAAATCTGAGTGGTTTATTATTTATATTGTAGTTGTTGTAGTAAAAAAAATGAATCTTGAATTAAAGAACACTGTAGTGCTCTTAAATGTTAATGAGGTATAATGCAATCTCCGAGCGAGCATTAAACATTGATCACCACTTTATATCTATGCAAGGCCTGACACACACAGCATCACGTCTTCTGGAAGTATCCACATGATGAAATCTTTGAATGAATGAATGGCAAAGTGTGTGACCAGATTCATATTTCGAGTTTCCTAATTGCATTACCTAGGAAGACTTCAAAAAAAATTAGTAACTAGAAGGCTACCTACTTGTCTCAACAATCATTATGTGTACTGATGCATTGTTCTACATATAGAGTTACTTGATTAATTACGTCTTCTCATTTTATTGTAGCTTATGATTTACATGATATACTTTCATGTGTGGAGACCCCCCTGCCCCCCCCACAAAGTGAGCAGACCCACCATGATGAGAACAGGTCACTAAATTGCCTTGTCCATGGTGCTCAGTGTGAGAATGAGGATTGCAACCCAATTTGCCAACTGCCAGGGGCATGTAAGAAATGAGATTCGGAAACTGAGTCCACACTCTGAGAGTGTTGCTACCATTGAATTAGATATATGAAAATCCAATTTTTAGCATGAAATTCATAAAATAAGCATGGCAGTGATGGGAGACACACTGTCCCCAAGTGCTGGGGATGGAAGAGAGGCAGAGATGCCTGGGGGTGAGGTAGGGGATTGATTATGTCAGGTTCTTGGAAGAGGTTAATTTTAAATGCGGTCACCTTGTAAGTTCACCCCTGCATTTAACAAATATTTATTAAAACGCTGCCATACTCAAGGCTCTGGGCTAGGCAGTGTGTGTGCTAATGGAGTGAAACACATGTTCGAATTACCCAAACCAACATTTCATCGAAACATCACTTAGAACTGAAAAGGAAATCTGTGAACTGAAGATACACTCACATATTACGTCACACTTGAGAGGAATATCCTGTGGTAAAGAATTTGAGTCCAGGATTACTAAAGTTTTGCGGGGATCGCATCTATGCTGTTGCCTTCTTCTCTGGGGTGCAGAGGGCTAATCTGTGTGAACACCGTCTCCTACAACTCTCTTGTGGGAAAAAATAATGGATTGAGACAAGAGACTCAAGTGAACCTGAATTTTCAAACACCCATTAAAAACTGTGAGCAAACCAAGTTTTTGAATCCTATGAAATTAATGCGGTTCTGAGGTCCTCAGTTTTTCCCCACCACCCTGATCTGCTCTGCCCACCTACTCAGGCCTCAGGGCCCTCCTTGAATCTCCCCTGTTCCAGGAGAACTCTTCAGTTAAGTTGGCCCACAGGGATGTCTCCATCTCAGGCTTTCGTGATTCTTACTCTGCTAGGAATATTGCTATCAGAGAGGGGTTCCTTGCTATGCTAATAGTGCTTTGGAGAAAATACATAATCAGTTCATAAATTACAATAATAATAGCAAGTATTATAAACTTTTGTAAAATCATCCAATAAGAATTGTGATCATTTCACATTTGACTTACCCCTCGATGGAAAACTAGAAACTTTCTGTCATGTCCCAGAGTTCCTGGCCTGAGGAGGAGGAGAATACTCCTTAGCAGACACTCAGCGTTTGGGAGAGATCCAACACACCATGTCTGTAAGATGCTTTGATCAGGTATGAGCCTTAAACAGGCTCAGCCCTTGGTACGGAATCCCGTACCTCCTGCATCACACAGCTGGGGTTCAATCTGTATTATCCAGCTCTCTCCTTAATAAATATTTGAACTGAACATATTATTACCACATTTGCTGTGGCTAGGTATGAACCACACTCATAATTATTACCAATTTAGGGGGTCTTGTATATTCATCTATTTCACTTTATTTTAGTCATTGACAGATTACTAAGTTTCTATGAATCCTATGAGAAAAAGAAAGTAAAAAGAAATCTCATTCCAAAAATCACATGTGATATTCTTGAATCCACTTATCTCCCTCTCATTTTATGAATGATAAAAGATTAATCTTTTGAGAAGAGCCAATTGAATAAAATGTATCCTTAAAAAAATGGTATCTTTGTGGAGTACAGTAGAAAAGAGCTCAAGGAAGAGAAATTAGACTGAAAATATAAAACAGTCCTAGCCATTCACGAGATGCCTAAGAAATGTGAGTGTCTTGTCAATTGTGCTCACAACTGCATTTCCGTAGCATAAAGACTCTGTGAATGTTTGATTAATCATCCCACCAATTGCTGCTGTTGTAGCTAATGGTTCTTCCAGTCAAACATCAATTTCAGAGGATAGTTTTTATAAACACACCTAAGTCATTAGATTTATTTACTACCATATTGCAGTTACAACTGAGCAAAATCAGAATAATAATTAGAATGCTGTGTGTCTCCCACTTCACACTTTTCTTCCTCATTTAGTTGACTTTCGTATTTCCGTTAGCCGCTGTGGGTTTTGTCACCAGTGCCTGATTATATCTTTATCAAATTATAAACTCAATAGATATTTCCCTCATGTCCCATATGCTAAACATTTTCTTAAATTGACCTTTAATACTTCTTTCATTTCAAGTAGATCAGTGCACAGATGAGTCATTCTCTCCTATTATGGTCTCTACATTTTAATCACTTTGTAGTCCCAGAGATAAGGCATGGGAGTTGAGTGATAAACAGTAAGTATCACTAAGGTATAACAATGTGAGAATCAAAGGGACAGCTTTACTTCCAAATGGGACCTTTAACGCAGGTTATGAGTGAAATTCATGTACTTCAGTTTTGAGTGGCTAATATAAAACACCACAGATAGGTTCTAAGATATATAGAACACATTTATAGCTTTTTTTTCTTTTTAAATCTCGTTTGATGCTTATAACTGCCTCATAAAATAATGGAGAAATTTTCATTATATCATTATTTTGAGTAAGAAGCTGAGACATGTAGTCCAAAAATGCTATCTGGATAATTTCATGCAATCAATTTATAAAGTGAGTTCAGAATGAGACGCGCTGGCCCTGAATTATAGGTCATTTGGCGAGTCACTTACTCCCTTTCCTCTTTCTAATAGGATTTTGTTAACATCATTAGAAACTCGCACAAAGGTATTTATCCTCCCTGGGTGGTCCTAAGTTTCAACCTCTGTGGAAAGGGATACTGGTAGCATCTGCCGGAATGGATTATTGTAAGGATTTATTATGTAACACGTATAGGACACTGGGTGAACTCTTCACACACAGCACTCCAGGAGTGGAAGGTGTTCGTAGGAGTAGAGTAGCGCTCACTTTCTATGAAAGATGGAAGCAGCTCTGCAAGTAGGAAATGAGGTAATGGGCACAATCATTTTCATGACGTAACACCTAGTACACATTTTATGCACATTCATTTTCCAAAAAAGAACATCAATTTGGGATAGGGTTGGTTTTCAGATTAGGAAAAAAAAAAAATGTGCTTATTGGTGTGAATTGCCTTAGCTATTTTGAAGACATCTATGTTTTTCTGGACATGTGAAGACATCTATGACCTCACTAAAACTACCCCAAACTCTGGGAAGTGAGAAAGTTTCCCTGTGTATAAGAAACCAATGACATTGGTTTCTCTCTGAAATGCAGACAGACTAAAGAACTTTCTCAGGGTCACCAAACTATGAAGAGGCTGAAAAGAATGGGAACAGGGACGTTGTCTTTTTTCCATCTCCCAAAACTGCTAAGAAGGAGCTGCTGACTCTGTTGTGAGTGGATGTGTTATGTCAAGCGATCACATGTTCACTTGGGGGATATAGAATGTGAACACACACAGGGGAGGCTGGAGATAAAGTCACTCCTTCGGACCATGACTCTGGTGTGGATACATCACCTCTCTGCTCTGTGCCTGTCAGTGTTTCTACATCGGGACTTGAAATTCTCCCTGCTGTTCATGAACATGAAATCATGCCATCACATCTTACTTATATCAGCTGTCAACTCCACCCACACAGAGATGTGAGTTACTCACCAACACAAATGTTTCAGAGGGTGACAGGTAGAAGAGCTGGATGAACACTTGCAGAAAAAAATATTTGGGGCTCTTCAAGGACCATATTAATTCCACCAAGTGGGGAAGGTAAAGAGAAAAGGCCAAGTATACTGAGCAAAGAGAACCCTCGATGGTGACAAGATGGGCTTCAGTCTTGTTCTGAGCAGGACAGAGATCACCTTCGACACATGTCGAGTATGTTTTAGATTGATTCTGACTCTCCAGAACACTCACACACCCTTAACACACAGGGCAGGGAATTTGAGCATTGTGGAGACAACATTGGAAAGGAGAAAGAATTGTGAACTGGGAAACAATGGGACCAGTCTGGATCATCCATTGAGCCCAGAAAAGGATGAATGTACGGCTTCAAATATGTGGGTTTTGCTTTTCAGTTATTACTAAGCAAGCCCATTTTTTATTTCCCTTGATGTATTCTCTAGGGCTTCTTTCTGCCTCTGGATCCTTCCCTAGAAGTCTTTCCTGGTATTTCACAAAGTCTACTCACTTTGTCTTTTTCCCGATTTCACTCTTTATTTATCTCCTCTTTATCCGGTTTCATTAATCCGGCCTTCTGAACGGGGTTCTTGTTAGCCTCCAAGTAGACCATCACAGCCAGCCAAGAACTATTCCTACAGACAGACCCGGTGGCCACTTTTCCAGCCAATCACTCCTTTATCTTCTCCATTTCATGGCGAACTTCTCAGTTCCTTGCTTTAATTATCTTATTTTTATTCACTCCACAGTCCGTTGGAACTTTTTTTCCTTTCTTTCTTGAAAGCATCCCTAAAAATGCACTTGACAAAGTAAAAAAACAGAACAGAATGCTATGTTGGTGACTCTGATGGGCAGCATTGCTTGCCCATTGCCTTCTTTTTTCCCCCAAGATTTTATTTATTTTTGAGAGAAGAGAGAAAGAACACACTTGCACACATACTCCAGGACAAGTGGGATGTGGGGCGGGGGGTGGGAGGGCCAGAGAGAGAAGCAGGCTCCCCATCGAGCAGGGAGCCCAATGCGGGACTCGATCCCAGGACCCCGTGATCATGACCTGAGCTGAAGGCAGAGGTTGAACCGACTAAGCCACCCAGACACCCTCCGTCCTTTTTGAAAACTATTTTGTCTAAGCTTACTTGTTGTCTCAACTGTGTGTTTATCCCCCTGGAATATTGGCTGTTTCCTGTCCATAACTTCTTATAGTTTGTCTTCAAATGCCTTACTTGCAAGTAGTTAAGAGCCTTGGGTGTGAGTTCTCACTTCTTTCTTCTGTTTCTAGCTTTCTCTCTTTTTAAAATAATCTGTGTATTCCGTAGGTTTTGGTTGTGTCCATTTACCAGTGACTTTCACATATGCATGTCCGTGTCTCTACAGGCCTGGACTGATAGCATTTCAGCGTTGACACACCTACCCCTTGTCCACATTTCATTTGTTTATATCATTGGAAGGTATCTCAGGCAATGTTAGAAGCAAGTCGTTAAATAAACAGCTCTGTCTTCTAGTTGGAATAAAATCCCCTTTCAGTCTGTTCTTTAGTTGAAAAACTGGATTCTGGTAGCTGACATACCTTTCCAATGGACTAAGATATCCCAGTCTTCTAGAACACTAAAACAAGGTATTTCAGTATCCTGATAATATGGAAGATAACAGAAGAAGGGAAAAATGCAATAAATCAATTTAGAGATTAAATTAATAATTTTTACCTACTAATTAGGATTTAACTAATCCTAAAAAGGGAAGAGAAATAATACTACCAAAAAAGATCAGAGTTTGTTTGTTTTTTCATGCTCAACTAGATATTCTGTATTGGAATTCTTCTTACTTGGCCATGATATTCATTTTTATATTTTCTCTTTAGCTGATGGTTGAGTGTCTGGGCATGTCCGTAGCTTAGTACAGATGAATGGGAGCAAATGTCTATGTGTCATATGTCTGTAATCAGGATGCCTATCTAGAACATATAAAGAATTCTAGCAGTCTCAAGGGTAAAAAAAAAAAAAAAAAAAGCCACCATTAAAAATGGCCAAAGGATGGGAATAGACATTTCTCCACAAAAGATTTACAAATGGCCAGTAAGTACATGAAAAGATGCTCAGTATCGTTAACCATTATGGAATGAAAACCAAAAGCACAGTAAGGTGCACCTTTTGCCCACAGGGATGGCGAGATTAAAAAACATCAGACACTAACAGGTAGTGGTGCGGACATGGAGACATCAAAACTCTCACATGCTGGTAGGAATGTAATAGCCATTGGGAAAACAGTCTTATGACTCCTCAAAATGTTCAACACAGAGTTATCTTATGACCTAGAAACTCCACCACTAGACTGAATAAAAACATATGTGCACATGTAAACTTGCATATAATTGTTCATAAAAACCTTGGACTGATCAATGGGAAACCAAAATGTGGAGTAAGTGTATAACTGAGTATTATTAAGTAGTGACTTTTTCTCAATGTGAATGAACTTTGAAAACTACGTGAAGCGAAAGCAGCCAGACACAAAGGTCACATACATGATTCCACTGATACAAAATGTCCAGACGAGGCAATAGAGAAAGTAGATCAGTGATTTCCTGGGGCAGAGGGATTACAGGGCGATCCCCAGGATACAGGTGTTCTTGTACGGATAATGAAAGTCTTTTGAAATAGACGGTGGTATTGTCTGCACAACGCTGTGACTGTATTAAAACCTTTATAAGGTGAAGCAGAGAGATAGTAAATCAGGTCCAGATCCTCCTTCTAGAGAAGTAGATATAAAGCACTGACTCCTACAGCGAGGGCTACGCCCACTTCCCTGTCACACAGCACCGTGGCCTCGCCCTGCTGGTGCACTGCTTCCTCCCGTCCGCACCCTCCTGTTCCCATGTATCTGCATCATTACCACCATCCCTCCAGGCGCTGTCTCTACCTGCAATTGGGCTGGGAGCTTCTTGTCTTCAGACCGATGAATACAGCCCAGAGAGCTGCATCTCTTACCCTCGCTGACTAGTACCAAGACACTTGCAGTTAATTATGGGTCACATAGTGTTCGCTGTGTAATATATACATGTGCTCAAAAACAAGCATGCATACATGGAAGGTGCAGCAAAAGTCAAAAAAGGGGGATTTAGTCCCAGAAGTTTTAACTGTTGTTAGGAAGCAAAACAGCTAAGTCAATTTCTACTGTGGGTTGGACTTAGGCTTCTGTGGTTTTGTTTTATTTTGGTTTTGATTCTGCTGAACCTCAATGCCTGCTAATGCTGTATTCAGTTTTCTCTGATTTTCTTGTCCGTGATTGGTCTTGTTTTCTTGACAAACATAATGCACAAATCAGCAATCTATTAGAAATTCAGGGTCAGAGTGACTGTTGGTAGGGAAACATCGCCACCACTCAGAAAATTATTGTCATTTCAGAAATAAGCATAAAATTCTAAATTAAGAAGGGGTGTCTTCATTGGTATATCACTGCTTTTTGAATGTGGAATAATTCATCAAAGTGCCTCAAATCTGGTTTCTGGAATATTGATTTTCACTGTGAGCAGAAAGGTCTATATTCTCAGGTGAAGAAAGGCTGGGCTCATTTTCTGCAGTAGAAAAAACAGTTTATGTGAACTTGTTGGAGACCCCAGGCCCTGAGACCCCAGCCCAACCCACCGCAAAGATATCACCAGAGGTTCTTGGTCTCATTACAAGAAAAGAATTCAAAGACAGACACACAGCACAGCTAACAGGCGACCCAAGGGTCAAAGTTTATCAAAGCAGAAGTACACTCTTCCTGTGGGCCCTGGGGTTGAGTTTCCAGCTTTATCCACAGTTGTTAACAAGGCAGGGGGAGACATTCCTTACTTAGGGGTGGGAATTTCTTGGAAGTCAGGTTTCCTGCCTTTTCTCCCTTTTCTGGTCAGGGATTCCCCATTATGGCACCAACACTCATCACCAAGTATTTGCCAGGATCACTTTGCTTGTGCTACTCTCTCTGCTTGGTGCATTCTTTCCTTGCTGCTTCTCGTGGAGAATTGCTGTGTATTCTGTATAGCTCAGATCACATATTCCTTCCTGCCTCTCTGTACATCCATTTCCCCATGGTACGTCCCAATAATACCTAGTTTGCAAAACCCTTCTGTAAACTGTAGTGAATATATACAAGGACCTCAGTCCTAACCTTGGAGAATATAGAAGATGGTAGGCCTACATCCATATGTTATAAGGAGAAAGTGAAATCATGCACGACAGTAACAGATCAGGTGCTAAAGAAATGAAAGCAGTCAGTTTGCAAGTGGCATGGCTAGTCATGAATGGATCTCACGCCCCAACAGCCATGTTGGTTGTTAGAGGAGGTCTGGTGCCACGCAGCAGACTCAGAAATGGAGCGCTCGGGCTCACATGTTCATAAAGAAACAAATTCTGCTGGATGTAATTATCAACGTGAAAGCGAGCTGTTCCCAAGTACACAGTCTCCTAAGACAAAGCACAGATATCAGTCACACTGTTAATGGTAGCTCAGTCATGTGTGAAGAAGAAAATAAGCAATTTTCTAGCATTTCTGGAGAGCTTCATGAGATTAACTGTTCAATTTCCTTTTCTTGCCTATTAAAAACACAAACCCACATATTCTGCAAGTCATCTTATAAGAGAAAAGGTCTTTATTAAACAGACTTCTTTAAAATAGTCTCAACACCTCGTCTACATATTTGGGAGAGTAATATCTTTGCCGCCAGATACAGGCTAATATAATGAACTACACTGGCGTGGACAGGTCATTCTCTCTCCCAACCTCATAGTCATTCTTGATAAAAGATAAAATGGCTGAGTTCAATAGAAATACATTTTTTCAAGTGTGTATTCAGAACAAACAAAGGAATTGCAGAGAGTTTTTGGTCTCACATGTAGGATCTGGGGGGAGAGTGGGATGAATACTGAGGTGGCTCTGGGAATGAGACCACAGGCAGTGAGGCAGTTGGGGGGGACAGATGCCAAGTACAGAGCTTCCCACCCCTAAGGTCTACATTGTCCATGACACTAGGAATAGAAGGAAAATATGCTCACCATCCTAAGGAAGGCAAAAGAAGATTCCAACCAAATGAGAGCCACAGCTGGCTACAGACTAAGTAGTTGAGAAATAAAAAAAAATAAATAAATCCTAGATTGCTGGTAGCATACAAGGGTCAGAATGTAGAGTATCTTCATGGTACATCACCTTTTTTAAAAAAACCTTAAAGTGGATCTAGAACTGGAAAAACCCTTATTGCTTTGGAAGAAGCAAACTAAAAATACAACTGTAGAGTATTTTTTGCAGGGAAACTTGATAGAACATAACCTTTATGGACGATGAAGATACTAATGGAGAGAGGGAGAGGGATGGAGGCAGGGAGAGAGAAACTGAGACCCAGAGTCAAGGAAATAGCACCTTTTCCTGGGGCTTTTGGCCATCTGTGTGATTTCTTTGGAAAAATATCTATTCAGGTTCTCTACCCATTTTCTTTTAAACCAGATTTTTTTTTTTTTTTTAGTGTTGAGTTTTATAAATTCTTCATATATTTTGGATATTAACTCCTTATCATATATATCATGTACAAATATTTTCTCCAAATTATTAAGCTTTCTTTTTGTTTGGTTGATGATTTCCTTTGCTGTGCATAAGCTCTTCATGGCAGAGGACCTGAATGGACATTTTTCCAAAGAAGACATACAAATGTCCAACAGACACATGAAAAAAATGTTCAACATCATTATTGCCAGGGAATTAAAAACCAAAACCAGAATGAGACATCATTTTACAATTCTTAGAATAACTAAAATCAAAAAGACAAGAAATCACAAGTGTTGGTAAGTATGTGGAGAGAAGGGCACCCTTGTGCACTGCTGGTGGGAATGTTCGTGGGTGCAGCCACCGGAGAAACAGTATGGGGGTTCCTCAAATAAGTAAGATAGAAATACCATATTATCCAGTATTTCCACTGGTGGGAACTTACCCAAAGAAAATGAAAACACTAACTCTTTTCTTTTTTTAAGATTTTATTTATTTAGCACAGAGAGAGAGAAAAAGATAGAGATCACAAGTAGGCAGGGAGGCAGGCAGAGAGAGAGGGGGAAGCAGGCTCCCCGCTGAGCAGAGACCCCGATGCGGGGCTTGATCCCAGGACCCTGAGACTATGACCTGCACCGAAGGCAGAGGCTTAACCCACTGAGCCACCCAGGTGCCCTGAAAACACTAACTTGAAAAGATATGTGCATCCCAGGTTTATTGCGGCATTATTTGCAGTAGCCAAGATACAGATGCAATTGAAGTGTCAGTCAATAGACAGATAAGGTAGATGTGGGGGGGGGTGCCTAGGTGATGGAATATTATACAGCCATCAAAAAGGATGATAGCATGCCATTTATGACAACATGGATGGACATAGAGGGTATTATTCTAAGTGAAATGTGCTGGACTGAGAAAGACAAATGCCTATGATTTCACTTGTAGGTGGAATTCCAAATAAATACCAAAAAGCAGAGCCATAAATAAACACAGAGAACAAACAGATGGTTTCCAGATAAGAAGAGCATTTTGGAATAGGAAAAATAGGTGAAGGAAGAGGGAGATACAGGCTTCCAGCTCTGGAATGAGTAAGTCACTTCAGAAATAACACATACATACAAAATACAAGGGCTCTGGGGGAGGGATCTCAGTTTGGAACCATCTGTCTAGCAGAAATATTGCTCAGATTGTAAGGGAGAATAAAAAAAGAATCAATATTTTCCAAACCAATGAAGTGGCAAGGTGGGATAATAATTTGTAGGTGTAGGAAGCTGTCTGGAGGGTGAAATGCTGATAAACCACTGGATTCGGACTTCAGTCCTGCAGAATATTGTTCCAAGGGATGGAAGCCAGAGCTTTTTAGTGTGATTTTGCTCCCGCTGTTGCTTCTTCTTTTTTCCCCAGTCCAAATACCTCCTCATGATATCCTGTTGATCCAGCCCCCATCCAAGCCTGCCTGTTCTTATCAGTTTTTTTTTCCCCTCTTAAAAGTTTGCCATTGAGACCAGATAAAACCAATAATCTAACTTGGGGTGGAATATTGATCTAGGGGCATGAGAGAGGGTCTCAGTCTAAACCCTACCTTTGATTCAGAGCATTTCTTAAATACTGCCTTCTACTGTATTCAAGGTAAGATACTTGGTACCAGTAGGGTTTTTTTATTTTTTTAAATAAATGGGGAAAGTTGGGGAAGGAGTGAAAATGAGTAATTCAGTTTGACTGTGGCATACAGTGGTGCTTCTTAAATTAGCTGTGGTGTAATGAGCAGTGTTTTGTTTTAATTTTGATGAAGTTCAACTAATATTTTATAAAATACAATTAAGATTAATTACTGGAAAGTTAAATAAAAAATGAAATAAAAACCCAATTTTTAAAAAAGGTTTTATTTATTTATCTGAGAGGGAGAGAGAGAGGGGGCATCAGGAGGGAGAGGGAAAGGGAAAAGCAGACTCACCACTGAGCAGAGAGCATGATGTGGGACTAGGTCCCAGGACGCTGGGATTGTGACCTGAGCCAAAGGCAGTTGCTTAACTGACTGAGCCACCCAGGTGCCCTTAAACCCAAATTTTATCACAAGATTCACTAGACATAACATTACCTTTCAATGGATTTAATGAAAACATACAGAATATAGAAAGATAATTATAAAAAACATACCCCATTCATTGAATATTATGAGTATGGCCTGATTAAACAAAACCCCGACTACTGGAACCTAATGAACTAAGTCAGGTTACATCACATTCTTTTTTTTTTTTTTTTAAGATTTTATTTATTTATTTGACAGAGAGAGATCACAAGTAGGCATAGAGGCAGGCAGAGAGAGAGAAGAGGAAGCAGGCTCCCCGCCGAGCAGAGAGCCCAAAGCGGGACTCGATCCCAGGACCCTGAGATCATGACCTGAGCCAAAGGCAGTGGCTCAACCCACTGAGCCACCCAGGTGCCCATACCTCACATTCTTATCAGTGGATGATTTGGCCAAGACCAGCATCTAAGAGTGTCTGATCCTTTGGTGCATGCTAAGTGTCAAACTGAGGCCCCAGACAGACCAAACTTACAAAGAAACACTCAAAGCAAAGCAGTACTTCAGGACCACATCATCTCAATGGAAAGGAACTTCTGTGGCAAGCAAAGAGCACACATGATCTTGCTGCCTGAATTGAAGAACATTATTTGAAGCAAATAATCCCTACCCAGCAATCCCGTTTATGAACACCCTTGGTGCGCAATTTTTCAATAATCTTTTTTAGTAAAAAAACAAAACAAAACAAAACAAAACAAAGAATCAATGAGAACTGAGTGAAAAATACAATTAAAGTCCTCAAAAAATTAAGTGCCCAACCTGAAATAGGCAGTATAGAATACAGTGTAATCACTCGGAAAATGATCAGCTTATTTTGTCAAGACAAGGACAGATCTCAGGTGCACAATATCAAGAATCATTTCGCAGCTCAGCAAAGCTCGGCATTCCAGGAGTTGTGGTGAGGAGGAAGTGCATTACCGTTGGACCTTGGTGGTGAGACGGTGACGGGGGCTACACGAGCATGTGCAGGACAGCTCGCTGAGAGGCTGGGGTAATGCCGCATTTCAGGCGTTTTCATAGCACCTCTCCTTACACCCCAGACTGTTAAGTTACCACCCTCTCTGCCTAAACCAGGCATTATTAATTTTAGAGAGAGACTCATTAGAAGAGAAGTCTGTCTCAGACCGAGTGGCCCAGAGTGGACATAGATGCGTCTGATCTTTCCTCCGTTGGCGCTTTCCCACGGTGCGCCTCTGAGCTGCGACCTTCATTCCATTCGCCCACGTCTGCACTGAAACCGCCGGGGGCCTTCTGACTTGTGAGTGTTCCGACAGGTCAACCCATGCTACCGGGTAGCCACCTATGCCCCCAGAATTCTGGAAAAGAAAGGAATGGCGAGAATAGGAAAAGAGAATTATTCATATTTGTGTTTAAGTGAATGAAAGTCTTAGTACCCCTTTATCTTAGAGACACACTTTTCAGTTTCTAACACAGACTAGTTCAGTACTATCCTTTCAGCCTTACTAGTGCCTTGTTTGGGAGTAACTGGTTTTCTTAATATATGATTAATTAATCTGTACTTCACATACAGAAGATGGTTTTCTCTACAGAACGTAAAAGTCAGAATGACTATGGTAATAGGCAAAACAGGGGAATGAAAAGTACATTTGTTCTCATGAAAACACTAACGCCTAGGAAATCCATTTTTATACTTTAAATTATAAGCCTGTCTGTGTACTTCTTCTTAAAGACAGATAGATGATAGATAGCTAGATAGAGAGATACAGACAGATGAGGAGAGAGAGAGAGAGAAAGTGGTTAATTCATTTTTTTCAAAGGAAAAATTTTGTAAAATACGTTCACTTTCAAAAATAATGTTTTCCTTATTACAATGGCTGTCATCTTTATTATAACATGTTTAGAAAATATGGGGGTTAGAAGAAAAGAATAAAATCACCAGTAATCTAAGCACTCTGAGATATCCACCCTCTTTTTATGTATTTCTTTTGCTTTTTTCTTTTCAAATTCATTTTTCAAAATTATTACATTATTTCAAGTATTCTGAGAAAAATATAGACTAAAAAAGCACTTATTCCCCACATAGTTCATTGCTTTTTTCTCTATTTTCTTCAAATAATAAATTTACCAAAGAAAATGTCAAATATGTTACTGAAATGTCCTTTGCCACCCTCCAAAATTCCATCACAGTGCTGCCTCTGAAATCAGTGTGTCTTTACTACCATGCCTTTATACACTTACCATACATGTACTTCTTTTCCAGAATGGGTTTGTTATTCTTTTGAGATGTACAATAATGACAACTCATTTTACCCAGCTTTTGTGATAGTTTGCTTTTTGTTTAACATAAAAATGCGTAAGAGATATAGTTGCATCTATTTGTCTAGTAACTCTTTGTTCACTTATACTACTAATACATTGTTGACATACATTTCAGGTAGCTTCTAATGTAGTTATTAATGCATGATAACTTGCCTATTTTTTATTATTCCTTGTGCTTTTTCTATTTTTTTCAAGAAATTCTTCTATATTCTGAGTGTATCCATTTTAATATTCTACATTGTTTTCTGTAATTTTTTTTAAAGTTTTACCTTGATCATTTAGATCTTTAATACCTTAGAAATGCATTTTCTGAGTCAAGTGATATAGGAATCTAATTTTATACTTGCCAATTTGCAAGCCAGTTAACCCACCCTAAGTCATTCAGTCCATTCCCACTGGTGGTACCACATCCATTCCTACACAGTCCCATGCATGGAAGGACCTGTTAGAATTTGTCCAGGGTACTTCAGTGGTCTGTGTACCTACTCTTAAACAATAGTCTTTTAATTACCAGAGCTTTATAACAGTGTTGATATCTGATGATGTGTATTCTCTCTCCTTACTCTTCTAGATAAATTTATTCAGGAAGGGACATAAGGGAGCAGAACAGTGCAGAAAAGCCCCTGCAGAAGGCAGCAGGTGTTAGTGAGTGTGTGGAGCTCATGCAAGGATTCAGTTCTAACCGGCGGATGGACAGGTGCCCTACAGAACAGACATGACTATCTTAAGTTGCAGGTTATTGCTGTTAAATTTTTTCATAATAGCATGTCAAAAGCAGGGAATGATAAGAGCAAAATTTTATAATAGAGCAAAGCACAGAGGAGCAAACTTCCGACGTGGTGCAGACCATGAGTACAGGTTTTCGTGCAACTCTGCAGGCCAGTGTTAAGTCAACTGCCCAAATACTGTTCTGCATGGAAGGGTAAGGAGATAATCCTGGGGATTAATCCTGCGCTCATGTAGGTGGTCTCAGCATTTAGAGCAGTGGTGCTCGATCCTGGCAGCCCGTAAGAATCACTTAAAGAGATTTTTAAAATGCTACTGTCCAAGCCGCGCCCTTGTCCAGTTAAATCAGAAGGTCTGAGTGTGGGATCTCAGAATGAGTGTATACTTTTTAAAGCTTCTGATGATTCTGATGTTCAGACAACTTTGATAGTAGCTTTAATGTCAGACTCAACAATGGGGTCTCAGTCCAGTTTGGAAGAGTTAACTGGATTAAAAGGAGAAAGTTCTAGGAGGCATTCAGAAGCCTAAACACATCCATGGCAAAAGTTGCAGGCAGTGCTACCAGGAATAGGGCTAAAAACGGCTGCCTAAAGGATGCTGTGTTGGTTATACCACAAGGTAGAACTAATCTTAATGTAGCATTGAAGTGCCAAGAACTCAGGGAAATTAGTCAAGTTCATGCATCATTTGCTGTAACAAATAAGAGAGTTTGGGTTTTTTATGTTTTGCTTTTCTTTCTTTTTTTTTCTCTTTCTTTTTCTTTTCTTTTCTTCTTCTTCTTCTTATTTTTATTTTTTTTTTAAGAAGGAGAGTGAACAATGGGGCGCCTGGGTGGCTCAGTGGGTTAAGCCTCTGCCTTCGGCTCAGGTCATGATCCCAGGGTCCTGGGATCGAGCCCCGCATGGGGCTCTCTGCTTGGTGGGGAGCTTGCTTCCTCCTCTCTCTCTCTCTCTGCCTGCCTCTCTGCCTTCTTGTGATCTCTGTCTATCAAATAGTTAAATAAATTCTTTAAAAAAAAAAGAAAGAAGGAGAGTGAACAAGAGAGAGCATGAAGCGGGAGAAGGGGCAGAGGGAGAGGGAGCAGCAGACTCCCCACTAATCAGGAGCCCTACTCAGGGTTGGATCCCAGGACTCTGGGATCATGACCTGAGCCGAAGGCAGATGCTTAATGGTCTGAGCCACCCAGGTGCCCCATAAAAGAGAGTTTTAAAAACACAGGGCAAGTTTGGCAACTTTGTGTAGTCAGGGACCAGTGCTGCTTCTGCTTTGTTGCCATATCATCCAGGATCATTCTCCACCTCCCCTGCAGTCTGGCCAAAAGCTGTGGGATGGCGAGGTAGAAGCAAATACCTTCCCTAAAATTAATAAACAAATCACTTCTGCTTTTATCCTCTTGGCCAGAAATCAGTCACTTGGTCTTGCCCACATACTGGAGTCTGGAAAATATATTCAGGGTGGTCATGTGTGTAGGTAAAAGGAAGAGTATACAGCAGATATTGGAAGTCAATAATCAGCTTTTCATAACATTTTCATATTTTCATCATAACAGAGGTGATTGGGAAAATAATGCATTTCAGATATACATTTGAATGCTTGATACAGTGGTTGCCCTTGTTGCAGATTTCTGATTGTAGAGGGACCCATAAAGGCGGGCATGAGGAGGGAGCAATGTCTTAAATGCCACTCTGAGAAGAGCCAATATTTTTAGGTCAGTTTAGTGCGAAAATGTTTTTCTGGCTGAGCAGGTCTCATTTGAGTTTCTCCTTGAAGAAGTGCGTGACTCTGTGCCTAGAGGATGTGGTAGGGCCTGAAAGCAGAGCTAACGTGCGCGCACACACACACGCACACACACACACGCACACACACACACTCATGCATATGCACTAATGATGGGGATATGTCAAAGGGGCGTGAGAGCCAACTGAATGAGTTGGCTGTTGGTCAAACCCAGACAGTTTGAACAACAAAATAAATACTATAATAGTCTGTAACTATAAAGACCCATGACTCCATACTGATACCACTAAGTAACTCAATAAGCCAGCTAATGGTGGACGGACAAATCTCATAGCAGAAGAGTTGAAAATAGTCTCTGTAGATGCTTTACCCTAAGGGAGGTGGACTGTAACTCTCTTTTCCTTAAGTGTGGGGCACACAACGTGATTTACTTCCAAAGAGTACCACGTGGAAAAGGAGGGGATATGCTCTCCGAGTGGGGAAAGCTGAAAGCAGTTACCTCAGCCAGTTGTCCACGTAAACAATAGTAACGAATTATGTTGATGGTCACAAATCATGCTGATCCTTTTTCAACATGAGAGCAGAAACTTTGTGTCCACATGATTCTCATTAGCCAGTTCAGTCATGTGAATATTTATTTATGTCAGCGAGCAAGCACACGTGAGCCGGGGGAGGGGCTGAGGGAGAGAGGGAGAAGCTGACTCTTGGCCGAGCAGGCAGCCTCATGCGGGGCTCGATCCCAGGACCCCAGGCAGATGCTTAACAATCATGACTGAGCCCCCCAGACACTTCTCAATTGTATGAATTTTAACGAAGAGTTCTACTGGATAGTGTCTTGATAGGATGTGGTGAAAATGGTCTATGCTCTTCATCTTGAAAACCCTTAACTCACATAAAATCATGGGAAAAATAATATCAGACAAATCCAGAATTCTTCAATTTGCCTTCCATTTCTCTTTGAACCTGCTAAGATCAATTAAACTGAAAAGCTGCCAACTGCCAGGAGAGGCTATAATATGGCTTCTTGAGTGAGATGACACAACAGAAAAGAACATTAGTTAAAAACTAAGAAGATCTGAACAAAGTATTGACTTTTGCCAATAACAATGAAAATGATGACAAACAGCTGTCTAGAAACATCATTCATGCTACACTAACAGAAAGAGAATTAGAAGGAGGGAGAAGGAATATTTCCTTTTATTTTGTTTATAATCTCCTGACAAGAGATAAAGTGACTTTGCAATAATACTTCTTTTCCCTTTGGAAGATGAAGAACTTAGAAATGTTGAACTTACCTTCTCATCATCCCAGTGAGTAGATTGTCTCTTATGTGATGTATAAATTGTATGAAAAGGGAAAAGGCCTCCATGGAAGATACAAGGGATGAATAAGCGTATTAGTGGTTTTCACGTAACTTTTAGCAACTTTCAGCTCTTTGCTTTATGCAGAGATGGAAGTAAACATCTTTTCCATGATTTGAAGCATACCGATGGTTATTGTCAGACCTGGTAAGATAAATACAGTTCCAAATGAAAAAAATAATGGTTGTCCAGCAGGCAGCCCCTTATCATTCTGTCAAGAGGCCGAGTTAACTTTGGCCACTTTACCAAGCAGTGGGTTCCTTTCTCTACAGCCTGGGCTTAATGATGGCATTGATCAAAATGTAAATTTATGTTGATTTATCAAGACATGATGATTGTAGTGATAAGCCTTCATGATTGGTACTTCAAAAGTAAATGTACTGAAATGATAAATGTGTGTTTCCCTGGCCACAGAAATGGATTTTGCTCTGCAGTTAATGTTTCATATAACCCAAGTTCATTAGGCAGAACTCAGCTAATGACATCATGAATTTGTTTCATTTTATCAAATTGCATTAATTAGGGAAATGTGCTGAATGTTGATTGTAAAGAAATGTACTCTTTTTCCTTGGAATAAGGAAAGAAAAAACAAGGTAATTGGATTAATTTGTCCTTTTTCTTCTTCTTTTTTTTTTTAACCTCCATTAACTAGGATTGTGAAGATCCTTTCTCAACACGAAAGCATGAGCAATTTTGTGTTAACATGATTCTCATTAGCCTATTTAATTGTAGGAATTTTAAGTAAGAGTTCTACTGGACCAATGCCAGATTCTAAAAAACCATATTAAACACAGTATCTCCTGGGGATTCCACATTTGATAATGAAAGCCTGAGGTTTCCTATAATGGTTTAAAAAAAAATAGAAAAAGGGGAAAAAAGTGAAAAAAAAAAAAGCACTGAGTTTTTTCTCATGCTTCTATAAATTATATATGTTTGGTCTGTTATATCCCCCTTCTCCTTCTAAAGCTTAGAATAATACTGTGTCCTTGGAGTTTTATTTTTGATAACAGTGCACTACAGGGTCCGCATGATTCATGGTGATTTGTGAGAGCTGTTTAAAATTTTGTTGTACGGTGCTTAATTATAAGAATAGATTATCCCAGAAGTTTACAATCATATCATTTGCATGTAATTGTGTGTGTTCTCTATGGGGTGGAGGGAGGGAGTTTGCTTTAATGAGCAAACATGAATCTTTTGTTGCCTTTATTTCCTCAAGAGCTTTAGTTCCGTTTGTGTTGGAAACACATTTCATGAATACTGTATCATGCAGCCCAACAGTCATTTTGTTAAACCCAGAGAGTGCTTCCCCAGGGGGCGTCAAGTGGGCTATAACCTTTAGAAGCAAGTAACTTCCGGAGTCCAAGCTGAAGTCGTGTTCATGCTTCATCTCTAAGTAACCAAGAAGGAGCCTATGATGGTTGCATGCACATGAAGGCTCTAATCAGAAGTAAGATGAGTAAATTAAACAGGTGTTTTTGTAGAAAACTGTTAAAAGGTATATATAGATCATGTATGTATGTGTATATATACACATAGAGAGTTAATTGCCAAAGAATGTCTCCATCTCTTTGCTATTTTAGGGGGAAGGATTTCATAAGCATTTGATGAAATACTTTAAAGAAATGCATGGATAATTTTTTATTTAAAATTTGGTGGATGTATTAGATGCCTAAAGATTTATTCCACTAAACTAAAGACATTGGCAGTGTCTTCTCTTCGTAAGACTCAGTCAACATTCCTATAAAACAGTTTGTTTTCACTGGTAGTCTGTGACTCTATAATTTAAAAATTAATCACATTCCACTATTTTGGCCATCTTGAGTCAGCTGCATAAACAACTTTTTATTATTATGTCAATATTGTCAATTGATGAGTCTTCATGAGAATTAAAAGACAAGTAGAGCATTCAGTTGATGGATATTTACTATTTATCCCAAAGAAAGTAGTACTCTTCTAGTAATTTTAGAGGATGAAATTAGAAGGTATAGCCACCAGCTATAGAGGGAAAGCTAGATAGGATCTACACACTTCATCACTTCATCTTCACAAGGTAGAAGATGAGGAGACACAGATTTGCATGTCATGATACAGGTGAAGAGTGGTGGGGGTAGAATTTAAACCTGCTGAATACAGAGCTTTTTCTATCTCTCCCGAAAACTTTAAGATATTTAAGAAGTATGAGTTTATCTGACATTAGACACAAATATAGTAAGCATATTTAATTCATTTATTTGTTTTAAAAATTATTTTAGGATAGTTCTATATTTAGAGAAAGTCAAGAGGATAGGACATGGAGAGTTTCAATGTACCCCACACTCAGTTTTTCCCATTACCAATATCTCATACTAGTATGGTACATTTTTTATGACTAGTGATCCAATATTGGTGTGATGGTGTTAGTTTAAGTTCAGGGTTCATTCTGATATCTTCAGGTTTTAACTATTTCTGTTCCATGATCCCAGCCAGGAAACCAAACCACATTTAGTTGTAATGTCTCCTTAGCTTATTGTGTGACAAGTTTCTAAGACTTTCCTTGTTTTTGACGTATGGGAGTTTTGAGGCATTTGGTGAGGGTGTTTCAGACTGCCTCTCAGTTGGATTTGTCTGATGTTTTTCTCATAATTAAGACAGGGGTGGTGGGTTTGGGGGAGGAAGACCATTGTAGGTGGTAAAGGGCCATGTTTATCACATCTGATCAAGAATGTGTAGAATCAGTGTGGCTTCTCACTGATGTTGACCTTTATCACCTGGCTCAGCTAGAGTTTGTTCTGTTTCCCCACTATAACATTTCTCTCCCACTCTCTCTCTTTTCTCCATTTTCCATATTGTTTATTTTGGAAGGAAGCTAGACTGTGTTGCCCACATGTCAGGGATGGTAAGATGGGCTTTATCTCCTTGATGACAGAATATATTTTTATATCATTTGGAATTCTGCAGAGGAGCCCTGTCTGTCTCTATTTATTTATTTATTTTTATTTAGTAAATCATTTATTTGTGTCCATGGTAACTCATGGTTATGTATTTTTGTCATTTCAGGGGTGATATTATATAATTTGTTTTTAATTACTTGTTGATCTAATTATTCCATGATTGGCCACTAGGATTTTGTTCACTTGATTCCTCATCCCTTTGACATACTCTGAACAATTTAGACTTTTTTTAAAATTTATTTTTTATTTTAAGCATAACAGTATTCATTATTTTTGCACCACATCCAGTTCTCCATGCAATCCATGCCCTCTATAATACCCACCACCTGGTACCCCAACCTCCCACCCCCCCGCCACTTCAAACCCTTCAGATTGTTTTTCAGAGTCCACAGCCTCCCATGATTCACCTCCCCTTCCAATTTACCCCAACTCCCTTCTCCTCTCTAACACCCCTTGTCCTCCATGATATTTGTTATGCTCCACAAATAGGTGAAACCATATGATAATTGACTCTCTCTGCTTGACTTCTTTCACTCAGCAGAATCTCTTCCAGTCCCGTCCATGTTGCTACAGAAGTTGGGTATTCATCCTTTCTGATGGAGGCGTAATACTCCATAGTGTATATGGACCACATCTTCCTTATGCATTCGTCCATTAAAGGGCATCTTGGTTCTTTCCATAGTTTGGCGACCGTGGCCATTGCTGCTATGAACATTGGGGTACAGATGGCCCTTCTTTTCACGACATCTGTATCTTTGGGGAAACAAAAGCGAAAATAAACTTTTGGGACTTCATCAAAATCAAAAGCTTCTGCACAGCAAAGAAAACAGTCAACAAAACAAAGAGGCAACCCACGGAATGGGAGAAGATATTTGCAAATGACAGTACATTTTTATTTTATATCCAGGATCTATAATGAACTCCTCAAACTCAACACACACGAAACAGACAATCATATCAAAAAATGGGCAGAAGATATGAACAGACACTTCTCCAATCAAGACATACAAATGGCTATCAGACTCATGAAAAAATGTCCATCATCACTAGCCCTCAGGGAGATTCAAATTAAAACCACATTGAGATATCACCTTACACCAGTTAGAATGGCCAAAATTAACAAAACAGGAAACAACATGTGTTGGAGAGGATGTGGAGAAAGGGGAACCCTCTTCCACTGTTGCTGGGAATGCAAATTGGTGCAGCCTCTTTGGAGAACAGTGTGGAGATTCCTCAAGAAATTAGAAATAGAGCTTCCCTATGACCCTGCAATTGCACTCCTGGGTATTGACCCCAAAGATAGAGCATCATTTTTGATTGATGAACCCATATTGGATACCTTGTCATGGTGTATAGTTATTTTTATACACTTTTGGATTTCATTTCTTCATATTTTGTTGAGTATTTTGCATCAGTATTCATGAACGATATTAGTCTGTATTTTTCCTGTCTTAGACACTATGTTTTATATCAGTGTAAATGTCTCTTAAAATTAGAATGTGTTACTTCTGCTTCTGATTTCTGTAAGATATTGTGAAGAATTGGTCTTCTCCTTTCTTTCTTAAATATTTGATGGAGTTCACCAATGAAGCTTTCTGGCCCTAATGTTTTACTTTATTGAAAGGTTTAATTAGTGAATTTGATTTTTTTAACAGATATAGACTTGTTCATATTATTCATTTTTCTTTGTGTGAGTTATGATAGTTTATACCTTTTAAAAACTAGTCCTCATCTAAGTTATCAAATCAGTGGATATGGTTTGTTTATAATATTCTTCATGATGCTTTCAGGGTACATGGGATCTGTAGAGATCAGTAGATTTGTCTCTTTCATTTCTGACATTGGTAACTTTTGTCTTCCCTTTTCCTTGGTTAGCATGCTAAGAGGTCTGACAATTTTACTGCTCTTTTCTAGAAGCAACTTTTATCACACATTGATATTCTCTGTTGCTTTCATTTATATCTGCTTTGATTTTGAATTTGTTTTTTGCTAGCTTTTAAGCATAAATTGCTCTTCTTTCTGTAGTTTCCAAAAAAGGAAGTTCGTGTTACTAATTTTAGATAGATTTATTTATTTATTTATCTATTTATTTATTTATTTGAGGAAAAAGAGTGTAGGAGTGTGGAGGGAGGGGCAGAGACAGAGGGAGAGAGAATTTTAAGCAGGCTCTGTGCCCAGCATGGAGCATGATTTGAGGTTTGATCTCATAACCCTGAGATCATGACCTGAGCAGAAATCAAACATTGGGCCCTTAACCGACTGAGCCACCTAGTCGGTCTTAGACATTTTTATTTTTTAATAGGTACATTTAGTACTATAAATTTCCATGTGCACTGTTTTCAATGTACATATTTTGATAACTTTTTTCATTTAGTACAAAATATATGAATTGACCTTGGGACTTTTTCTTTGGCCAATGTCATTTAGAAGTGTGTTGTTTAATAGGGTGTCTGGGTGGTTCAGTTGGTTAAGCTCCCAACTCTTGACCTCAGCTCAGATCTTGATCTCAGAAGTGTGAGTTCAAGCCCTGTGTTGGGGTCTGTGCTGGGCAGAGGTCCTAGTTAGAGAAAAAGAAAAAAGAAAAAGGGGAAAAAGAAGTGTGTTGCTTACTTTCTAGATACTTCAGGATTTTCAATTTCTCTTTACACTATTATTTTTTAGATTAGTTCCACTGTGTTATGAGAAGATACTTTGATGATTTCTGTTCCTGCAAATTTAAGGTGTGCTTTGTAGCCCTTAATTGTACCTGTTTTGGTGAATGTTCCAGATGATCTTAAGAAACATTTATTCTTTTGTTGTAGAATACAGTGTTCTGTAGATAACATTTACATGAAGCTTAATGATACCTCTCTTCAGGTCATTTAATGATACCTCTCTTCAGGTCATCTATTTCCTTATTGATATTTTTGACTGCTTGACCTATCATTTCTTAAAAGAAGCCTGTTGATGTATCCTAGTATAATAGGGTCTATTTCTACTTTTAAATCTGTACAATTTTGCCTCATCTGTTAAACAGTGTGTTTTCAGGTGTATATATGTTTAGGATTGTTATGTATTCTTGGGTCATTGATCCTCTATGTCATATGTAATGTCTGTCTTTATTCCACAAGTCTGCATTCTGTGAGATTAATGTAACTACTTCATGTCATTTTTGATTAATGTTAGCATGATACATCATTTCACTGTTTGCCTATCTTTTACTATTTACCCATCAAGTATTTATGTTTGAAGTGAATTTCTTAAAAACAACATTTAGTGCGGCATAGTTTTTTAGTTTTTCCTTTTGTTTTGTTTTTCTTCTTTAAATACCTCTTGACAGTCTCTGTTTTTTCATTGCTGTATTTAGAACATTCACATTTAAATAAACTATTCATGTATTTGGATTAATAACTACAGTTTTATAACTTTTCTGCCCATTTTTTCCTTTGTTTCTTTCCCCCTTCATTTTCTGTCTTCTCTTAGTTTAATTGGGCATTTTATATGATTGTACCTTTATCTCTTAGCATATCAAATATACTTCTTTTAAAAATAATTTTATTGTGTTCAACATACATTTATAAGTAACTTAAGTCCACCACCAAATAACACTAATACTGGTTTATGTGGAAAGTGGGTATCTTACAACATATTATTGCCAATATCTCTTTCTTGTATTTAATTGCATCATTTCATTCATTTCACTTATTCATATGCTATAATTACTCAGTATGTGTTTACTAGTATTATTTTAAACAGTTACCTTTTAGAACAATTAAGAATAAGAAAAATAAAAGGCTGTATATTACTTTCATTGACATCTTCTCTATTGGGCTTCCTTGATTTATGTAGATTGGAAGTTTCTTGCCTACATCATTTTTCCTCTCCTTGGGAATTTCTTTTAACATTTATTAGGGCACATCTACAATTATGAATTCCTTCAGTTACTGTTGAAAGGAGAGCCATTATTTTTCTTTGTTTTCTGAAGAATAATTTCATTGAGTATAGAATTCCAGTTTGGGGAGTATTTTTTTTTTTAATTTTGCATTCAGTATTTTAAGTATTTTTATTTCACTCTCCTCTTCCTTGTACAGTATTTGATGGAGAAGTACTATAACTTTTACCCTTCCTTGAGAGATTAGACTGTTATTTTTTGTCTGTTTTCATGGTTTTCCTTTTGTTTTTAGTTTCTTGCATTTTAAATAAAATATACCTAAGTGTGTGTTTTGGTAATTATCCTGATTGTAAGTCTCTAGATTTCCTGTATGTATGTGCTTGGTATTATTAATTTAGGAAAGTTCTTGGCTGTTATTACTTCAAGTATCCTTCTACTCTATTCTTTTTCTATTTTAATTAATAATATGTGACATTACACCTTTTGAAATGGTCCCACTCTTCTTGGACATACTATTTTTAAATTTTTTTTCTCTTTGCTTTCAAGTGTGGGGATTTCTTTTTTTTTTTTTTTTAAAGATTTTTATTTATTTATTTGACAGAGAGAGATCACAAGTAGGCAGAGAGGCAGGCAGAGAGAGAGAGGAGGAAGCAGGCTCCCTGCTGAGCAGAGAGCCCGATGCGGGACTTGATCCCAGGACCCTGAGATCATGACCTGAGCCGAAGGCAGCAGCTTTAACCCACTGAGCCACCCAGGCACCCCAAGTGTGGGGATTTCTATTAATATGTCTTCAAGTTCATCGACTCTTGTCTTGCCAAGCCTAGTCTCCAGATGGGCCTGGTCTCTGGATGGGACATTCTTCATTTTTGTTAAAGTGTTTTGATTTACTGTGTTTATTGGGCTGGGAGTTGGTCCATGTTTAATATTCGCCATTTCCATAGCTCCTAGAACCTGTTATTCTTCCAGTGACCTTGTCTTTGTGCTCACTGTTGAACTTGAGATTCTTTAAGAACTCCTGCTCAGACAGCCATTGTATTTTGCAGCTTTCCAGCTGTGGTCCACTGTTATACCGTATCCCTGTTGGTGTGACAGTGAGATATGGGGGAAGGAAACCTTATCTAATCTTATGATTATAGCTTAGTCCTTTCGTGGGCTGCTGTCTTGATCTCTACAAGTGTTTCTTCCATAGGATAGCTATAATTTTTAACCCCGTCAGTGAGATAGGAGGTCTAGAGGGTGCTGCTTCAGAGCAGCGCCCTTTCCCAGCTGGTAAAAAGCTCTTGTAAAGTCATTTCCCTGCTGAGTTGACCTCTTGGTGAAGAATGCTCTAGAGGAATTTCATAAAATTTCCCCTCCCTCATGCTGCCAGAATCAGGAGGGGATAGTTCTCTGATTTTCACAAGAACATGTTGGGTTTTCTGGAGATTATACATGCAGAAATTCATCTTTTATGTCTGTAGCCCCTCTAAGTTTCTATTTCTCATGCTAGTGTACACTTAGCCTGGAGAAGTTGATCAAAATTTTCTTCCAGTTATGGCTTCACAAGCATTTGCTCCAGTCACCATGTATGTCCTACAACTCTGTAGATTCAATGACCTTCCAGATTTTGGGGGGTGGGGTGCTGTTCAGTTCACTGATGTATCCAGGAATAGGTCATCGATTAAGAGTTTATTTATACTTCTCCTGCTGTAAGAATGAGAATGACAAATTCCAGTCATTTTACATATCTGAGCTGAGATGAGAAGTCTGACCAGTTTAAAATATTTTTTTCATCCTTCCTTTTTGGGCCTTCCTCTGTAAGGACTTCCCTATTGATATGATATGATATGAGATTATGTATGTATATGCATTTCTCCAAAGATGCTTCCTGAAGATTCCATTAGACTCTTGAAGCAAAGACAATAAATATTATCAGGAGAAATTCATAAAAATGATACCTGGCATTTTTGTATCACGTTACTATTTATAAATCATTCTCATGAATATTTACATGGTTCTGCCCTTCGGGTTGAGCAAGTATTTATCTTGGACGCCAGGACCCTTCTCCTTGACTGCTGTTTTGTGTCCTGATTTTCTGACCCTTATGCCATTTCTGGACTTGGGAGAATCACTGTACCAGATGATATAAAATCTGGCTTCCCATGCAGTGCCAAAGAGCCAGGAGATGTCACCTGGAAATGCATAAAAGCTTTGAATATCAGGAAATATGAAAAAAGGGCACATCTGACAGACAAGCTTCCTTCCCCTTCTCCCTTTTGTGGATTACTCCAAGGCGTGGCTCCCCTCCTTTGGACTGCCCCCAGGCAAACCTCCTCTGTGCAGTTTATTTAGAGACATCAGGGAGCCAAGCAGAAAGCACCTGCCAGCTGATAAACAGTGTCTCTCTCAGATTACTGTGGGGTTGTAGCCAGCAGGCACGTGCCTTGAGTTGTATCATAACTGTGCCCCCTCATCTCCCCTTTCTTCATTAACACTGCCGCAGAATCCCATCTCCAAAACACAGTATCCATACTTATTACTTATTTGCCTCAGTCTTTCTGGGGAACCTGAGTTAAAATAGCCATCACTGAGTTAATAATGTTAGGTTTTGGAGGATCTTTGAAGAAGCCAAGCGGTAGTAGAGACGGGAGCTTCCTTAGTATTCTGACTTTCATACTTCATTATTTTGCATGGATTCAAGCTTTAAATAATCATTTTCCCTTGTTCTTGAAAGTTTTCATTCCTGTCTGTGTTTACTTTCTCAATTAATAATATCCATTAAAATATTCTTCCTAAAAACCTAACTGTTGAATTGACCTTTCTGTCAATGACTGTGTTCTCTATGGTTCTTCAGCCATTCCTTTCTATGGTCATAACATAGCATAAGTTTGATAATCATAAACTTAATCTCCCCTTAATCTCCATTTAAAATATTTTAGACTCTGTGTAGTACTACATATTTCCAGCTTTATTCACTTGATTCCAGCATTTTTTTTTTACTTTCTTCGGTACCAGTATCTATTGATTCTCCCAATTCCTTACTGTTCCCCACTACTGTCTCTCTGTAGCTCTCACCTCCCTACTTAAATGCCACAATTGATCCTTTTCTTTAAAAAAGATTTTATTTATTTATTTGACAGAGAGAGACACAGCAAAAGGGGGGACACAAACAGGAGGAGAGGGAGAGGGACAGGCAGGCTTCCTGCGGAGCAGGGAGCCTAATGAGGGGCTCAATCCCAGGACCCTGGGATCATGACCTGAGCCGAAGTCAGAGGCTTAAGGACTGAGCCACCCAGGCATCCCACCACAACTGATCCTTGCTGTTAGCGTCTTACATTCTATTTGATCCTTTTCCCCGCTTGTGCTTCAAATGCAGCCTTGGTACCAGACTTCTCCATGCATACCTGCACATGACTGGGGAGAAACGTACCACTAATTAGAATGACTCTAAGTCATGACCGTTAACCACAGTGGACTCTTCAAGATCGCCTTGTGGCTCCTTTTCCTCATACTATCATTTTCCTGTGCTCATCGATGACTGTTTCCTCTATCTTTCCTTTTTGTACGCATCCTGCTATAGCTCACGGTCCCCTCCACCTCCCACCTAGACTCTCTGCTTCCTCACCAACAAGGAGAAAACCTTCATTCCTCCCTAACTCCTTTTTTATGACTTTTTTCCCTTCTGTCAAAGCAAAAGTTGCTCAAGACCAACTTAGACGGGCCAAGAAGAGTAGATTCCAAACTATTGCAATAGGGGAAAACCAGGACTCAGCCTTAGGTCAACTCTACTTGAACTAAAGATGGAAGGTTTTTGTTTTGTTTTGTTTTTTATTTAATTGTATATTATTACCATACAAAATGCCATGTAATTGCCATATAATTAACATATACAACTTCGTGAGTTTAGAGATAGGTCTATACTTGCTATTGACTGAATGTTTGTTTCCTTCCAAAATTCATATGTTGAACCTAACCATCAGTGTGATGGTATTTGAAACTGGGGCATTTGGGAGGTCATGAGGTCCTAAGGGTAGAGGTCTCATGAGTCAGATTAGTGCCCTTATCAGAGAGACCCCTCGAGAGCTCCCTCCCAGGTCTTGCACGTGAGGAAAAGGGAACCAACTGTAAGGTGGGCCTCACCAGTCACTGCATCTGCTGGAGCCTTGGTCTTGGATTTCAAGGCTTCCATAATTGTGAAAAATAATGTTGTTTAAGTCACCCAAACTAAGACAACACCCATGAAACCATCAGCTCTACGCATGCTTTAAACCTGTCCATCATCTCAAAAGTTTCTTTTGGCTCTCTTATTGTTTTGTGAGGAGGGTTTTTGAGAGATGGTGTTTTTAAGGCTATGTTTACTTACTGGCTTTATTTAAAGGAAAAGTAAACTCTCCTTGTGACTGGAGGTACTTTTGAAACTTGCAGCAGGTAAGCATTGAGGTTAGGCTCCTACCCTCCCACAGAAACTTGGAGGTGGGGGTGCTATGTTTCTTAATGATTTCATTTCAAAGGATGGCCCCTAGGTACTTGAGAAATATATTACTGGGTTGTAAATCTGGCAAGAGTCTTTTAACAAGATTTGCATAAATCTCAAGGGAGCAGAAGGCAGGTAAATAATTTATAATTATAGGTTTTCTAAAACAAATGCTCTAAGAAAAGGGACGTCAGGTCGTGGAACCAGGGAAAAAAACTGTCTAAATTTAACTCATGATGAGAGGAATGCTCAGGCCATCTTGCTCAGTTTTTGATGGAGTGGACCACTTTGGCATACACACACATTGTTATTTCCACCATCTTAAAACAAAACCCAAACAAAGCAATAGTCTCTCTCTAGGTTCTTATCTTTCTCTGTCTACTGTGCCATTTCTCTACTGCTATTCTAGCGAAACTGCTTGGAAAGCTGTATTCTTTCTGGTTTTAATTCCTCTCCTCTTATTCCCTCTTGAATCTAAATCAACATCATCTTCTTCTCCTTTAGTTAAATTGATCTTGTAAGGATCATCGTTCTAAGAGAACTATAAAACTTAACATTTAAATCTTATACACTTAAGATATCAGCGCTGCTAAAGTAATTAATTGACTTTAATAGATCTTCCACAAGCACAGAGCAGATCTGTTCCAGAAAATTGGTATGTGGTGAGCCAAAAGATAATTTCCACACGACTAAATCCAATAGTCAGTTGCTAGCTCTCATCTTCATTGACCTAATAGCAGAGTTTGATCCATTTATTATTTTTTTTTCTTAAAACAGGTTTGTTTTTTTTTTTTCACTTGCCTTATGAGATGCCCACATTATCTGGAACTTCATTCTCCTTTTCTGCACTGACTTGTCTTCCTTTGTTCCTTTGCTATTTCTCCTTATCTCTTTATTCTCCAAAGTGGCATTAACCAAAATAAATGTTACAATAATGGAAATGCTTATATCCTGTACTGCCCCATTTGGTAGCCATGCATGACTAGTGAGCAGTTGAAAAGTGACCAGTATGATTGAGGCACTGAATTTTTAATTGTATCTAACTTTACTGAATTTAAATTTAAAGAGCCCCAAGCGTAAGAGCTAGGATGTGGACCGGGAGGCTCTCCGTGATGGCACACTCCAGGGCTGTCCCTGGCATCTCCTCTTTTCTCTTTTCACTCCTTAGGTCTTCTTCTCTCAGGGCTTGAAACATCACCAGGACACTTCCTACCACCACTTTTCTTAAAACATCGGTGACAATTGCCCCCCTCAACTCCATATTTGTATAGGTGGTATCTCCACTTGGAAGTCTAATAAAAGTCTCAAACTTGGCATGACACAAATTGTGCCTTTCCCCTGTCCCCAGTTTATCTCTCTCTCATCTATTCTCATTAAGGAAGTAGTAACTTAGTCTTTCTAGATATGCAGGCGGAAAGTCTTGGGCTCATCATGGTTTTACTGTTTCTCTCATACCCACATCCAGTCTATTGGGGAGTCCTGTGAACGCTTTTGTTTTTTAACTTCCTCATGATCTCTTGTGCTGCAGCCCTAGTCCAAACTACTATCAACTCTCTGTCTCCCACATTTCCCCGTAGAACTTTCTGCTTCTGCTCTTGGTGTCATCAGACCATCCCCTAAACAGAAGCCAGTGTGTTCTTTACATAACATGCATCAGATGACGTCTCTCCTCTGCTTAAGTCCCCCAGTGCCTCTTTCCCTGGGTCCACAGTCCAGCTCTTCGCTCACATCTAACTCTTTCAGGACCTTCCCTGACCTCCTGTTTAAAACTGTAACTTGTTTCCTGTCTTCCCTGCTTTATTTCTGTTGAACTTAGTAGTCTTTCTATGTAAGTCCTGTTTTCATTCTGGGTCACTGACTTGAAAACCAGCACCACGAGAGCAGGGTTGCTTGATCTGTCACGTTCATTGATGCATCTCATGTGCATCTATTGAATGTCCCAAGGAACTTATTTTCACCCTCAAGGGAGATAGGTGTTTCTTGAATACATTAAGTTAAGTAAAAGATTGTTTTCCAAAATAGGAATCAATTTTGCCTACATTCATGTGCCCAGTAAATATTGTTATTTTTATGTCATAGGCCCATGTAACCAAATAAAGAAAGTGAGGATGGACAGAAGGGAGGGAGGGAATGTCCCCTTAATTAAATAATTCTGGGAAATGTCTGTCTTCCTCTTATTTACCAAAGAGGCAGGTGAACTGGGGCGGCAGAAAGACCGCTGGTACAGGGAGGAGGACTTGAGTTCTAGCCTGGCTTTTACTCTGACTACTCTGCGTTACAAATGAGACGGTATTGAACATTTTCCAACTCAGCTTCATCATCTACAGAGTGAGGATGATAATCCTTATTTTGCGTAACTGGTAAAAGTGTTACAAGTTCAAAGGAAAGAATGAGATGAACGAGACTCCGTGCATGTCCCATGTAACACAAGTGTGAGCGTTTATTCTACAGGCTTAATTCGAGGCAGAGGTCAACTCTATAACTATACATATTTCCATGGAATGAGAAGATGAAAGCAAGGGAAAATGTGCAACATGGTTTCTAAATGTCCTCTCCCTTCCAACTGTATTTCTTCTCACATCCTCCTTGAACTCCCTGGAGAAACTCAAATCCCAAGGAGTTGTAACATTCACCTATAAAGGTAGTCTTGGAATTTTCACCATTTATTATTTATTCCCTTGGAAAAAAAATATGCATTTAATTTTAATTTTATTTAAAAAATTCAAGAATCTGTATGAGTAGGAGTTTCAGGGAAGACCAAGTTTGGAAGAATCCTGTAGAATTGAGGAGCATGATCAGCAGTGCTGAGAGGCGGTGTGCCTTGGAGGGCCATGTGTTACAAGGTGTGACTACAGATGGAGCCCTTGGACTCGGCATTGGCTCGTTAGTATTGCATTTTCATAGGTGTTCCATAATGCAGTCATGAAATCTGTCTGTTTAAGGGACAGCACACTTAGGTAGTGGAAGAACCTGAGATCAGCCTCGTAATATCTGTGTCTGAAATCCTGCTCTGCGACTTGCTGGCCATCTTAGGATCCCAGTTCCTCACACTTAAAGAAAGATGATACCAGAGTGTGCTTTGCAGTTGTATGAGGATAAAATTGCTTAAGTGCAGCCTGGAGCCTTGCCCCTGGGACAGAACCTGGCCCGCCACTTACTATAGGGAGGCCTTGGGCAGGACACAGGAACTCTCTTTTCCTCCAGTGAAAATTCCCCCAAAAAGTTTGTTATGGGAACTGCATAAGCAAATGGATGCCAAGAGCTCAGAATAGTGCCTGGCAGGCAGTAAGTCCCATGCAAATATTACCTATCATTATTAGTAAACACTTAGGAGATTATCATATATGTTGTATAAGTTGGTTTTAAACCAGTCCACTAAATCTTTAGAAATTCAAAGCCAGGCTTTCAGTCCCAGAGCTTTTATCTCAATATTTTAATCACAGAGGAGACATCTCTAATGTGCTACAGAGATAGCTTTCGGTTTTATCCCATTATCCTCCCCACAGAGCCCACAGGAGGAGCTTACTCTGTGCCTAACATAGTCCCATTTGCGACACTGGTTTCCAGTACCCTTAAATGAACCATTTGAAACAAACAGTGGAATTTTGTGATGTCGGACAAGTAAAATTTATGTGACAAGCTGTGCGGATTAACTGCCAGTGATAGGTAAAATAGTCGCCCCTAATGTTTTCATTTCATGAGGTACCAAGTGAGCGGACGCCCCATTTCCATAACCACAGGTGATTGTACCTAGAACAAGAACAAAATTCAGGGTAGGAAAGTTTTTTAAAAGAACGTGTCAGCGTCACACAAACCAGTGCACACAGTGAGTGCCATCGCTGACGGGCTGATGGTGCTCAGGGAGTCCCAGGACTTCCGAGCGGGAGGCTGGGCAGTGCGCGTGCCCTCCGGCTGGAGGCTGACTTGGGTGTGCGTGGCTGTTGCATGTCTACACACTGCCCTGGCCTGTCTGCTAGATACACGGTGACCCTGTGAGAGGGTAAACTTTCCAGCAGAAGGCTCTCTGAGAGGCAGTACGCCCCGAACTGAGCACCAAATACTGTTTTTAAAATACTCGGAGGTAGGTTCCCCTCAGTCTCTTCATGCTTGTTGTAATACCATTTCTCAGCAGCGTCAGCATCCTCTTTGCAACAGAGCTATCTCTAGAGAAGGTATTAGCTGACCTGCGCCATCTCCTTTGACATCTGTTCCACCCCAAGCATGTTCCTTCTTCTAGCCAAGACCTTCCTAAGACCCTTTTCAGTCCTGTGTGGGTGGCACAGCCTATTCTTAGAGCACCATGGGACAGGACCTAGATTACCTGGGCAGATCGATTCTCATCCTGCCTCTGCCAGTTAGCGGCCAATTAGTGACTCTGGAGAATAGCAATTGCTCTGAACACCTTCTCTGTAAAATAAATATATTATCGTTCTATTCTTCGTTTCTGTAGGGATTAATTGCAAGAAATACTGTGGAAGTGCTTACAAATATGAGTTACCATCAGCCTTCATTTGCAAATGATGATAACCCAAAACGTTCTCTCTAATGGAAAGGATTTCCACTTTATATGAAATCAAGTCTTTAGGCTAAAGGGATGAAGCACTAAACTTGGTGGGGAGGGTGAGTAATAGATGTCAGGAGGGTAGGGATGCTAGAGCTTCTCTGGTACCTTTTCTATCATGCATATTTGGAGAAGAAGACACAGCTAGAAGTGAATACAGTCCAAAAAGCTCAGCTCAAGGACATAAGCAGATTCATCGTAGGCACTCAGTGTGTTGTGAAATCACCTTACGCTGGGCTCTTTTTGTACCTGGTATTTTCTGTCTCATGGTACCCTCATTTAAACAGAACACCAGGTTTTGATGTTCTCAAATGGAGAAAGAGAGCTAGGGTGTTGCCTGTGCATTTTTTTCCCTTCACTACTATTGTGGGACATTCATGTTTGTCTGAAAGGCATAAAACACCCTGTTGGAGCACACAGAGGGTTAATTTAAGTGGTTTCCCAGGGTTTTCGTTGTCCTTGTTATGCCTCTGTGACATAAATGAATCCCTATTATGCTATTTGTTTGCCTTTGAACCAGAATTTCAGTGCAGTGGAAAACAGCTGCAGCCTCCTGCCATGCTTACTCACGTGGCTCTGTGCAGTTGGCACGGACACGCACAGTCATGTCCACGGCTTCAGAAATGTTGTGTAACAGCTCGAGAGATGTCTGCCCCCAGCCACAGTGCACGTGTGTGCTGAGGCTTAGCTCTGCTTCCTGGGCTGTCCCCTGTCTGAGGAGGAAGCCTTTTGTTCCTCCAGAAATTTTAACCATTTTAGAAAGAACAGCCCTGCCATTTTCCAAGACTTAACTTTGTTGTTTAAAGGTGCTGTCTCTATCAGGATTAAAGGTACTGTCAGGAGAAAGCCGGATTGCAGAGTGCTTCTACTCTACAGCCTCCCTTTCCTGGGTAAATTCAGCGTGCGTCTAGGTAGTGGTTTGGGCAGTGGGCTGACAGTGCTTGTTTTCACTACTTCACAGGTGGTAGCTGAGCCGGCACTCAGTGCTGTGAGGGATTAATTATAGGTATCATTGCTTAATATGACATCTCATTTTTTGGAAGCCTTCACATAGCCTTCTTATAGTTCAGAGGGAATTTCAGTCTGAGGATTTCAGGGGCTGAGAAAAACGCATGACATGCATTTCCCAGCCACTGGCATCCAGTGGACAACGGGGCAGCCAGCAGGGACAGGTGATGTCGGCAAAGACTGCAGGTAATTCGAGAGTGTACAAGTGGGAAGTGGGTGACTATTGCTTAAGAATTAGACTCTTTTCACTGAGTGTGTATGTGAGCATTGGAGGAGGTGGGGAAAAGCAAGTATAAAAAGGATGTCCCCTAATCGCCACTGAAATCGGAAGAGAATGCCAGTCCTGCTGCATGAGCAGGAGGCCACAGAGCCAGGAGGGGGCAGGAGCACAGCTCCCTCAGCATTATCATCTGCTTCCCCGTCGTAAAATGCGGCATCATGATCTCTGACTTGGAATTTCAGCGTGCATTTTCTCGTCTGCTGTGAAAGTTGTGAGATAGCCCATCGTCTTCTCTGCAGGCATTTAGATGTCTGGGTATACATGTAACTGTGCTTGGGGGCAGTAGGGACATTCTGGGACAAGCCCTGAGCTGGCTTCTCTAAATGCAAATGTGCAAGGTGTGCTTCTTGCCCTGCAGAAGTGCTAATGGGGGAACAAAATGTATGCGTCAATCTCAGTTCTCCGGAACTACTCAGGAGAATGTGATGGGTTCATGGGTGAGTAGTTTCCCAAGTTTTCTTTGAAGTCCTAGAGATGACAGCACAGGAAGGTGACCGTGTCCTCAGGACTTAGTATGGGTCAGCTGGGGGTGGGGTCAGGCTTAGGTAACACTTCAAACATTTTCTGGCATGAACAAAAAGGAAGTACATTGGAGTCTTTCAACTTTTGTAACTTTCCAAATGGAGAACAGTCAGCTTTTTTCTCGGTCTTCGTAATTATTCTTTTGAGTCAAATTATTTGAAAGATAGAGTTAGTTGCTTACTTTCACCCTTTGATGTCAGTCTCCATCAGCATTAACACAGACCCTTCAAACAGGCAGGAGGTCTGAAGCACCGTGTTGTAATACGGGTCTCTCCTAGTGTAGTATGAATCTCAGGTTTCATTAATTGATCCTGTGATCGTGCCTTCCTTGATTCCTAGATTTCACGAAATAGAAAATAATCAAAAGTAGAGTTTGTCAGATTCCTATTTAATCTGTATTTTTTAAAAGTAGAGACTTTTTTTTCTTAAAAAGATTTTCTTTATTTATTTGACAGAGAGAGACACAGGGAGAGAGGGAACAGAAGCAGGGGGAGTGGGAGAGGGAGAAGCAGGCTTCCTGCAGAGAAGGAAGCCCAGTGCAGAGCTGGATCCCAGAACCCTGGGATCATGACCTGAGCTGAAGGCAGACGCTTCATGACTGAGCCACCCAGGCGCCCTCAAAGTAGAGACATTTTCTATGAAAAACAGAACTCTAAAGAATGCCTTTACCTCTTGCTCCCAGTCTTCCTCTGCGTCTGTGTTTCCCTGCTCCTTCCCTTCTCTTCCCCTCACTCCCCTCCCGCTCCTCCCCGCCTTCCCGTCTCCCCTCTCTTCCTCTCTCTGGTCTCCTGAACAGGTCAGGCAGAAGCCATCAGAGGGAACAGAGCAGGGCACATGTCCATTTTATAAGAAAGACACAGGAAAATATTAGGGGTTGGTGGAGCAGAGTCTGTGATCTCCAGAAGAAGAAGAAAAAAAAAGTAGATAATTAAGTAGACTGAGCCGAAAGAAATGGTGCTTTATACTTTCAACCTAAAAGTGCTAGAGTACTTAAGGCAATGTAGTAGATAAAAATCTCAGAAGAGCAATGAATGTGGGGGAAGCAATCTTTATGTCAGTATAGAGACTTATGTCTAGTAACATAAGCCAGCCTAGAAAAGTCAGACGGGACTTCTCTGCAGAAGAGACTCTAAGCTAATGGAGGGGCTGGGACTATCAGCTGGTCGAACAGTGGCTGGGCATGTTCGTCACAAGCATACGAAGAGCACGCGCGCACAGGCTCCATGGCTGTCAACACAGTAAACTGTGGTATTTAAAACATGGACCGAAGTGTATTATTGCTGCAGTGAACGGCGGGGGGAAGAGAACGGCGTGGACTAAAGCTGAAGGGGTCAGAAGCTCCATCTTGCTAATCAAGAACTTGCACATTAAGAAAGTTGGGCTTCATTGTAAGATAATTTTGGAAGCCCATTATTCTTTAGTCTTCAGTTCAACTGTGACGCCTCCAGCATTTGTGTAGCTGAAAACTCTTTTCCTTTTAGCCACATTTTTATCTCGGCCACCGGACCCTGATGATCCCTTTCTTCTCTGTGGGAAATTTCTTGAGTGTTCCCCTAGTTCCTCTTCTCTACAGAATGCAGAAAAAAATTCAGTTCGTGTATTCTCATGGCTGCATTTTCCATCTCCATGTCTGTGTGTCTGTAAGTGCGTCACCCCTGATCAGGTGCTCCCTGCACGTCTGTGTGTCTGTAAGTGCGTCGCCCCTGATCAGTTACTCCCTGCTTTCCTTACACCAACCTACTTTGATTACATAATGCCCATCATTTTCTAGCACGCCATACAGTTTACTTATTTAATATGTCCAATGTCTATTTCACCAAGACAAATATAAAATCTCTAATTCTCCCCTCACCAGTGTATGGCTCTAGAGAATACACATTTGCTGGCTTACAGTAAGTAAGTAGTAGGTCCTCAACAAATAATTTTTGAATGAGTGAATGGATGCCACAAGACACCTAGATATAGTTCCATTTCAGATTTCTCTTTTATCTCCAGGCACGTATATCCAGCTAGTTATTTGCCATTCCATTGATAAAAATCTCACGTCTAAAGCTGCATCCCTGTAAAGTCTACTTTTCTTCCTTGGTGCAGTATCTTAGGTCCACCACCTGAGGTCCACTGCCATTTGTCAAGTTCAGTCTACATTTCTGGTATAGGATCTTGACTCCCTTGTCTCTCTGGCTGGCAACATCTAATCACATCCTGCTCATTCTCTCTCCCACACACCTCCTACACCCGCACCTCCACATTCATCCCACCACCACCATTCCCACTGGGAGGACACCGTTATTCTTCGACTGATCAACTACAGAACCACCTACATCGTCTGGATCAAGATGATACAAAGCTTCAATGCCAAGTAATCTCATTTTACACCCCATCCAAAGCTAATTTTTAAAATATAAAGTTGAATAAGATATTCCAGGACTGTGCCCATCTGTATTTATCTGAAGGGTTTTCAGATGGACGTCACTATTGCTTAAGGAAGAGCAGCTTGCACAGGATGGTAGAGGCAGAATTTAGACTATACTGAAGAGAGGCATTGTCGGTAAAGAAATGGTCAGTAAGCATAGAGAGCATTTCAAGAGCTTTTGCACAGAAAGGGAGTAGTGAAATAGGGTAACAGATGCACAAGGAGATGGGTTCAAGTGATGTGGTTCTTGATGAGTTTGTGGACACGATTTGTATATTGAGGAGGCCTAGGATACTGCTGAAGAATCAAATAGGTGAGAACTTTATTTATTCGAATAGGCATCGTGGTATTCATTTGGTTTCTCAAGAACTCATTAAAGTGATGTGATCAGAAGGGAATGGTTTGCAGAGTAGGTGGTTTGGAATGTAAAGTAGACTATTTGGAACATAAGAAACTTGCCTATAAAAAGAAAGTGGCATATTCTCTGTTACCTGGAAGGGTATGTTGGCTCAAAGGAATGTGTGTCTGTGTGTGTATTGTACGTGCCTTTTTAAGAAAGATACAGATTATGGATTTGTGATGAGTCTGAAATACATATAACTACAGAAGGCATCATTGGTGACATAACCTTTTTTCCGAGTGCAGGAGGAAAATATGCTCTAAATAGGAGAAATGAAACCTGCTTTTGTTATCAGGAGAATAACTGATGACGACAGCCAAAGGTGAGACATAGGTAGAGGTAGGTAGGTAGGAAGGTAGAGAGATAGAGAGACAGAGATGACAGACTGTATTGATAAAGTGAGCAAAGAAGTAGATTTCAGTTTTTCACGGTAGTCCTGGATTAGGTCATCACTTACACATGAGTAGGGAAGCATCAGAGGCTTTTAAGGAGAAGAATAAATAGTTTGTAAGCATTGAGGGAATTGAAGAAGGGATTGATCAGAAATCACAGATGAACTGACATAGAATCGAAGGCCTTTCGTTATGTACTGGCGATCCCCAACCTACGATGTTTCGACTTACGATTTTTGACCATGGCATGAAAGTGACACACACTTGGAAGAAGCCGTGCTTTGAATTTTGAACTTTGATCTTTTCCTCACCCAGCAATATGGAATAGATACTCTCTTTTGATTCTGGGCAGTGGCAGCCTCACTGCCAGTATATACTACGTGTATCCATCCCATTTTTCACTTTCTGTACAGTATTGAATAAGCTATATGAGGTATTCAACACTTTATTGTAAAAAAGGCTTTGTGTTAGGTGGTTTTGCCCACCTGCAGGCTGTCGTAAGTGTTCTGAGCATGTTTGAAGGAGGCTAAACTAAGCTATGACAGTTGGTCGGTTAGGTATATTGAATGCATTTGCAACTTAAAATGTTTTAAGCGTAGCATTATTTTATCAGGACATAGCCCAACTGAAGTCAAGGAAGATCTGTACTTATAGTTAGTATTTTACTGGTGTTGTTTTAGGCAAGGCACTTACTCTCACAGACATTTCGTATCTTCTTCCATAAAATGAGAACATTTGATTATATGATCTCTGTGATCCTTTACATTTCTAAAATTAACTTTAGGATTTGCATTTAAACTAGAGAGACTGCCATCCTCCAAGTAATTCAGCTCAGTTCATTAAACACAAGACAGTTACTTTATAACAGCTTTGGCGCGTACACATTAGCCAGGGATATGGTATACCTATGGTGATATGTGGTGATAGGTGATATGTACCTGTTCAGATGTGAGGGCCTCAGCAAGCCTGGATTGCTCTGGATTATCGCTGTTATCCCCCATCATGAGTACCTGAAGCCAAAATATAAGAATTCAGTATATGTACACGTACACACAAAATCAGCTCTAGATAGTAAGTGAAATTAAAGTCTCTAACTGTCTAAGTGGTGTGTGAGTTTTGTGTGTTTGGTAGTTACTGGCTTTTCATTTTTATCTTTATCATGCACATTACTTTTAGCCTATGGCTAACCTGATTTCCTTGTTTCCTTCTCTTCCCTTCTTACGTATGTTTCACAATTACTTACTTATACTTAATTTAGAGATTTGTTGGGAAGATAAGACTGTGCCCTTTCTCTTCCCTTCAAGGGTTAACTCGTGAACATAAAGAATTTAAACAATTTGGAGGGCTTCATTGAGTAACAAAGATACCAGTCATTGAAGATCTTACAGCATAATGTTTGTAACTGTTGCTCTGTGGGACAGTATTTAACCAGATATTTCTTCACAAAATGGTATGGGTGGGTACCGCCCAATGTCATAGCAGGTGTCCTATCCACAAGAAAAGGATTTCTTGTTGCAAAATAAATATAAATAACAATATTGCTGAGAAAGCATGTCTTTACGAGATACGAACAGTGAGAAATCTATGCCAGTGAGACTTGAACTGGTAGATCCGTGTCTTACTCAGCCTAGGGCTCTGGGGTTCATTTCTTCTTTAACTTTCTGCGGATGTGGCCAGTTGTGGGCATCTCAGTCTGTCTGTCTGTCTGAAGCCTTTGGGTGCTACTCCAAATAGCCTGACCCCAACTGGGAGTCTAACCTGAGGGGAAAAACCCCAGAGCAGCCTCTCAACAATCCCCATAATGCATTGTTGTCTCTGCAGTACCAAGACAGTAACTCAGTGACTGTGTTTCCAAGATCTAAGCCTCAGAACCTGTGCAGCCTTTCAGAGAGCCTTACAGAAAGGTTTGCTGCCATGATGCCAGGGTTCAGCTGGTGCAATTTAGAACAGTTAAAATGTGCAGCCCTGATAATCAGAGTTTATCATGAAAACACCATGGCACGCCTCAGGATAGAGGCTATTAGCACCACTATAATTCTCTGGATTCTGTAGTGCCTGGCCGTATTTCATCACATTGCCCAGTTAATCCTTCCACAAGGTAGCAAGACTGTCAGGCTGGGAGGAAGCCATTCTGTTAGAGGCTATAAAACTGTATGAAGAAGTAGTTGTGAGTGGTTTGAGTGTATAAATTATGTATGCTAGTAATTCAATTAAAAATTACAAAAGGAGAGGATTTGGCTCAGAGGTGTTGTCAGTGATGGAGAATCTTAACTGAGTGAGTGTTTTGGAAAACCTTTCTGGCACTTTGGATTTTCATGAATCTAATACTTACTATTCTGGGGATCTTACTATTCTTACTAATCTTACTATTCTGGGAATGACACAAAGTTTTATTTCTCTTTGCAGGAAATAATATACAAAGGTAAAATGAATCGCATTGAAACATAATTTATGGAAACAAATCCATTTTAAATATTTTTGACGGATTACAAAGCAGCCCCAGATGAATATGAAAGCAGTGTGAGCTGAGAGTTACTTGTTTCACGGTAGTTAGAAGACTTTTTAAAAGGTCTTTACAAAACTTGCCAAATTCTTGGTCCTTAAAAAGAAAACTCAGATGTGTTTCAATATAGCCTATATCTATTAAAATAATTATAAATGTTGGTACCAAAATATACTGGTAATTTGAGAGTCATGACATATTGGTTATAATTAAAATACTGTTATGAACTAGCTGAATAGCTAAACACATCATTTCACCTCTGTAGAAACTAATTTAACAGATCCTTATTTCATTTTTTTTATTAAAACAGATCTTTAAAATGAGAGAGGTGGTCATTCATATAAAATCCCCCAGTTTGTTTCTATACTTGTTCACTTGTTGTAGCTCATTGATACACAGACAAAACAATATTTTTTTAACCTAGATTAACATACATTTCATAGTCAGAGTGCTTGAATCGGTTTGAATGACATGTATGGGAAATATGTAGTCATCCAAAGTTACAGTTTTACTGTGGTACACATTTAGAGTTCTACCTGTGGTGGCAACTGGATGGCTCTGTGGGTAGAACATGGGACTCTTGATCTCAGGGCTATAAGTTTGAGCCCCACATAAGGTGTAGAGTTTACTTAAAAAATAAAATCTTAGAAAGAAATGAAGTTCTACATGTAGTTTGTAGTGTATCTGTGTTCTTTGTTATTTCAGCACCTGCTAATAGTAATAAAAGCTAGCATTCCTTGAGTTCTTACAATTATGCTCATGGTTTTGTATGCCTTATCTCAATTTAATCATTGAAATAACTGTATAATGTAGATCTCTATTATTATACTTATTTGCCACCAAGAATACCAGAACTTAACGTAGGATACTCATTTGCAAATCTTGAAAAATCATTAAGTAGATAAAAATAAGTATAAAGAATCATCCTGGAATCAGAATACCTGACGTTTTGTTTGGTGGTACCTAATTCTCGTCTAAATACACACACACACACACACACACACACACACACACAAACTCATACAGTTAAACCCACATCTTGGGATTTTTTTTTTAATTGGTTTGGACATTGAATCCTGAATTTTAGGTGGGAAAATACGAGCTCCTTCTGAAGTCCCTATTACACACTGCATAAAATAAAATAGAAAATGGTAATTTTCATAGTGGACGCTGAGTCCAGTTGTAACTTATGTGGAATGGACTTGACAGCCCTTTCCTAGATGAGATGAGAACTGAGTTGACCCATCAAGGAGCATTTGTTGGGGGGCCGTGTCAGAGTGTTGGGGTAGAGGGCACAGTGTTTGAGAAGACTGGACAGAACAGCCCAAGGACAGGGGCAGTAATGGGAAGTGGGGCAGGGGAATGAGGCGTTCTACAGGCATCATCAGAAGAAGGGGAAGGGCACGGTGGGCATGAGCTGTCCTAGGTGCTGAAAGTAACTGCACTGCTGGGAGGAGACGGAGGAGTGTGCTTCGGGGGCAGATGGTTCCACTTGGGTATTTACATTCTGTCCAGAAGCCGCTTCCAGTATTGTAAGAAGTGCTGATAGCCAGAGCCTCTCTCTAAGCCCTGAATTTAGCCTGGAGGTTTTTACATACTGTGGTTACTACTCCAGTAGCTTTTTCCTTTTAAATAGGCGAGTTTTTTTTTTTTTTTTCGAAGTATGAATAGTCCATGCATACAACATTTAACATGTCACAGGAAAAATGGGTTTGAATCCTGGGAGTTGGTTCCAGCTAACTGCAGTATCACAAAGCTGAATCAATAGCTATGAGTGTTTCCAGTTTTCTAAAGTGTAAATCATTAGGAAATTTAGCCTGATTAATTTTTCCCACTTTTAAAAAATGCATTCATAATATTGTGTTTGCATTTTGTTGTGTCACATGCATAACAAGCAAGTACTGGCAAGATCCACAGTGACAGATTCAAAAAAGATCCCAAAACTCCCTTCTACTAAGTCCCATTATTGAGGAAACATTGCATTTTATTTTATTTTTTACATTCATCCTTCTCTTCTGCAGTATGAGCAACAAAACCAGATTAGCACTGTACTGTTGCAAAGGTCACTGTGAAAGACAAATAGTGTAAGCAATGGGGAAACGTCTCAAAGTGTAGCATTGTGCGGCCGCTGTATATAATTTCATAACATTTTCTTCATTCCTGTGTCAGTCCCATTTTTTTATGGTGTTGCTTTGGTTAACTTTTGATTGAGAATTAAAATGGTCAGTTTTATCTATTAAAAATGGGGTTTTATGTTCAGAGTACTATTTCCTGATTGATAAAAGATGATAAATCTCCAGAAAAATTTAATCACACTTGAAAATCATGATATAACTTTTAAGCAAATGAAGACTGAGGCCCTCTGCTTCATTAGAGAATTAAGAATTACATGGTATTTTTGTAGACTGCAGTTACATGTCAGCATCAAAGAAAAGTGGCATCCTATGAAGGCTATGTGCCTCTTTCATTTACATGAGAAGGCTTGAATATCACTCAGGTTGCTTAAACGATCTTTTATTTATCCTGCTTGTGCAAATGGGAACCAACTCTTGGAGTGGCGTGGCGGCTAAAGTGTGGAATTAATCAACAGGTGAGGAGGTTGAGGTGGAAGAAAAAGTGAGTGACGTGAGGATTTCTGTATAGTTTTTTGACTATTTTCCCATTTCCTAGATGACCTTCAAATTGGATGTCTGTATATTTTTCCTGTACTTTGATAAATTAATCAATATATTTCCTAATATGGACCTTACTGTATGTTAAATTAACCTGTGCACTTCCTAATATGCACATTCCAATATATACTAATTTCCAAAAATGAAACATTAATTTTTTGATTATTTGTCATCCAATTAGTCTGGCCTTCAGTTTCAAACAGTGTTTAATTGCTAGGTTGTTTCCTTGCTTTAGCAAATACTGGGGACCCACACAATGCCTAATATTCTATGATGCATCATTAGTGATTCAACTTTTCCCTTGATGGTTGTAGCCATATCGACTCAGTAGCTCTCAAATCTGTTTGAGAATCAAGAATCTGACCCAACAGAGGTCATTGTGTGTATGCAAGAAAAGCCTGTTTCTGTTTCCTGTGTCCTCCTTATCTGAGATGCCTTCCCTAAGAATACACTGTTCTAGGTTTTCTTGCTTCTTGGGCGAGGGAAGGGACCTCGTGCAAGGGCCAAGCTCTGTGAGCTACTTGTGGCTCATGCTGGTGCAGGGGCTGAATGGGCTGGGCTGGCCTGAGTCTGAATCTGAGTCTGAACCCCAGCTCTGCTGCCATATCATGTTTTTGATCTCAGGTGAGTAACATGTGTCACATGTGTCACATGGAAGAAAATAATAATACCTAGTTAGAGCATAAATGCAATGACACTATATGTAAATAAGGTCATATACATGAAGTGTCAAATCATGAGTCATACAGGAAAAAAGGGGGGAAAACACAGGTTAATTTATCACCTGTTATGTCTTTGTCCTTCAGAATTTTTAAATTATATTTGGGATAATCTGCAGGTTACTGTAGGGGATAAAACAAAATAGAGAGCTGTTTTCTGCCACATCTGATTCCATAAATGGCAATTGCTCTAAGCTACACGAAAAATGTTAGAAATATGATGTACAGATTTTTTGGAGGGAAAGATACCACGGTAAGGGATCAGGATAACTTAATAAATGAGCTGGTATTTGGTCAGAGCATGGAGCAGATTGTTGAAAAATAGGTAGGGTTTTATCTATGTCAGACAAAATAACTATGTTTGCTAAAATATGGAAAATAAGAATGAGGGGAGAAGAGGGTAGTTCATGGCTGAAGAGTGGGGTGCATGGAAATGTAGGTGGAGGCAGGGAATAGTGAATGTCTGGGGAAATGGGTTGTTCCTCTGGGGAGGGGGATCCAGCAGAAGTGGGGTAGATTTCCCCAGTACTGTTCCAGCTCTGAAGCCTTGTGCCTGCTGTTTCCTCTACTTCTCATGCCTATTCTTCCTCTCTGTCCAGCATCTGCATGCTCTAACCCTCCCTGTCTGGAAGATTTCCTGAATGTTCCTCACTGCAAATCTCCTTCTTTTCAGTGCCTATTTTGACATGTGTGTGCACCATCAGGACACGACTAAGTAGGAAGTAAAACTATTCTAACTACATTGTTCTCTTTGGGGTTATCACCATGATAGCCCTGTCTGGTACTGTGACGTGCACCACTAGATTCCCAATAAATATTAGAGGACCTGGTTGTTGACTGTAGTAAAGGATACAGGTTTTGTTTTGTTTTGGATTTTTTTTTTCAATCTCCCTGTATATCCTACCCAAGCTTATTTATCACTGACCTTGTCACAGATACTGTCACATAGAACACAGATATGAAAAGAATCCTCAAAACTCTACAATAAAAAAAATATTAAAAATGGACCAAAGATCTTAACAGATACCTCACCAACAAAGACATGCAGATGGCAAATAAGCATATAAAAAAAAAATGTTGGTATCTACAAGCCAAGGATCACCAAAGATTGGTGGCAACTAACCGAGCCTAGAATGAGGGAGGAAAGGATCCTTCTCTGGAGCCATCAAGGGAGGATGGCCCTACTGACACCTGGATTTCAGACTTCTGGCGTCCAGAAGTATGAGAGGAATACATTTCCATTGTTTTAAGTCACCCAGTTTGTGGTACTTTGTTATGGCAGCTTTAGGAAACTAATATAAATTATAGTTCTTCCTATATTGATTTTTAGATTTAGTAGATTTCTAATGAAAATGCCAGTAGTGTGTGTGTGTGTGTGTGTGTGTGTGTGTGTGTGTTTACCCACACTGACTCTAAAATTTACATGGTTGCTCAAAGTTCCAATAATAGACAAGACACTAGGAACATCTTAAGGGTACTTGCCTTACCACATATCAAGACTTGTAATAAAAATGTCTTTTTATAGCTGCATGGGTCTATTACAGAAATAGAAAAACAGCCCAGTGAAAGCAATAGATAACCCACAAATAGACATAATATAGGTAACCAAATGGGCTAGGGGGTATTTCTCCCAGCAGTGAAGAGAGAAGGCATTACTTAATACATTACCTCATCGCAAGGAATGATCCATTTGGAAAGAAAATAACAGAAGTCGGATTCCTCCTACACAACACATAAAGCAATTACTGTGGGCTCAATTAAAATTTTCAAGGTTAAAAAAGGCAAAATTAGGGGCGCCTGGGTGGCTCAGTGGGTTAAGCCGCTGCCTTCAGCTCAGGTCATGATCTCAGGGTCCTGGGATCGAGTCCCGCATCGGGCTCTCTGCTCAGCAGGGAGCCTGCTTCCCTCTCTCTCTCTCTCTGCCTGCCTCTCCGTCTACTTGTGATTTCTCTCTGTCAGATAAATAAATAAAATCTTTAAAAAATAATAAAAAAAAAAAATGTCCGTGAGGGCAGAATTTAAAAAAAAAAAAAAAAAAAAGGCAAAATTATAAAATTTTAGAGTATAAAATAGAATATGTTTATGATATCATGATTGGAAAATATATTTTTAAGTCAGACATAAAAATTCAAAATGATAAATGGACAAGAGTTGTAAATTTAGCCACATTAAATTAAGAACTTCTTTTCATCAAAAATTTCCATAAAGAGAATAAAAAGTAAATTCACATGCTGGGAGACTTTCCCATTAAACATAGGATTTAAAAATGGATTTATATATAGGATATTAAAAATAAAAGTCTTACAAGTCAGTGAGAATGTCAACAATCCACTAGAAAAAATGGGCAGAAGACCTGAAGAAAATTCACATGAAAAGACTTACAATCTAATTAGTTATCTAGGGACCTTCCAATTAAATCTGCATTAAAAATATTGACCAAATTTGTAAAAATTTAAAAGCTAGACAGTATCAGGTATTGGCAAGGAGGTAGGATTCTTGGATTGTAATATACTTCTGGTGGTTTACAAACAAATGGTTTAGTAACTAGGGGGGAAAAAACCCAAAACTGTCATTGTCTGGTAAAATTGAAGGTGTTCTCATGCTATACCTCATAGTTTAGAGAGACACAAGTGCCAGAGGACCTGTGAAAGCATCACCATAACTGGAAAATCTGTAACAGCAAAATGATGGGAGCAATAAGATGTTCATCTTATTGATCTGGTTAGTTGAACATCCAAAAGATGTTCATCAACAGTATAAAAAACACATGATGTATGGTATATACGACACAACTGAAGAAATGCCCTAGTGAAAATGTCTGATAGGAAACTCTGGAATATGAACTCTGGTGGGAAATGTCAAGTTTCAGGAGAACACATAACATATGAATCTATTTATGAAAAGTAAAAAGCATGAAAATAGATTCCATAGCAATATCACAATATTAATATCCTACTTAAATGTATGGAGTGAACAGACAGTACATTGAGGATCATGATTTCCTCTGGTAAGCAAGGGAGGGGAATGGGGCTGGGGCAGTGTGCTTCAAAGGTTAATTGTCTATCTTTAGCAGAGGGGGGTTCATTGTACTGATGATTTCTTGATACGAGGCAGAGGTCTCTTTCCAACTGGGATTATTCAGAAAGTTTGTCTGTGACTGAAGTATTTAGAATGGTATGAGCTTGGAGAAACCATGAGACACAGTGCACATAGTTAGCCCAGTGCTAGCTCAGCTCTTCCCATCCCTCAAGGACAGGGAGAAAAGATCAGTAGCTGGGAATATGGAAGCAGAACCAAAAAAAAAGGAGCTGACATGAGAAGTTCAAGTCAAAGGACACAAGGAACATCAGGGAGAAGGAGTTAGCAGAATACACAACCTGTCTTACATGTCCTCCTTCTCTCCAGTCTCTTCATGGGGCTCTCAGTTGGTGGAAAACAACTAGAAGCCAAGGTGCAAGGGGCCTGTCCATGGGTCCCATAGAGGATCTGGGGCATAGAATAGGTGGGGGACAACACAATGAGAAGAGCAAATGGGAGAAATCTGGCACACTCAATAAATATCCATTGTATATATTCAAAATGCAATAAATTTCCCTAAGTAATTATACTCTGCAAAGAAAAGAAATAGAAAGCCCAAGTGAGCATTTGAATACTAAGAAGGCGAACCCATTGAATAAAGAATGAGAAGAAAAGACAAGAACACGGGAGCAGAAGGAGGTCAAAGAGTAAGAAGATGAACATAGAGGGTGTTTACTGAAGAACTGATTTAGATCCATTTAGATCCACTTTCCCTTGGCCATTTCCAGTAAGGGTTTTCACACTATACGAACTCTTTATTTCTCATGTGGTAGTTTCCCTGTCAAACTCTTTTCTCGGAATAAATCCTCTCCTCCTAGAATTACACCTCATAGGTGTTGTCATACGTGTCCATACAGATCATCAGAATCAGGGTTGATGTTGTATTTTTACATAGCAGCAGCTCAGGATGGTTTTGCTTTGAACAGCTGAACCATTTTATGGAAGTCTGGAACATATTCACCTTCATTCTCCTGTACACCAACAAGTCTACATGAAGTTGGTTAGATAACTTGGAGGAGACACACTTCCGAGTTTAGAAGACGTCTACACCTCCATTTAAAATGGCTGCCTTTGGTTCATATGCAGTTAGGAGCAGGAGACGGGGAAATTGTTTTCTTCCCCTTTTAAACCCAAACGTATCCCAATTAGTAAATTTGTGAAACAAAATTTAGTAACACTGAAAATAGATAAAGCTGTTATGCCAAATTCTTATGTGAATGAGTATAACTGTTTTGCTCATGCATGTATAAAGTTGTATGATTTTTGAAGATGTTTCACATTCAATAGTTAATTCTGAGATCTGTTCCCAGTGTGAAAGAGTAGATAATGGAGTGTGAGTTCCCTTTGGCACCTCACTGACTGACATGGCTGGCCAGGCAGGAGTTCCTTTCCTCCCTCCAGGGAGAGTCCAGGAAGTACAGGTCCTGAGCAGCTGGTGCACTCTAGGAGACACTATCCTATTATCACTTCAGAAGACTCTACAGAAATGTAAGTTGTCTACTTCCTGTAGAGTGCCTTATAGGAGAATTACAGATTTATAGAAAGTTGGGGATGAAGGAAGGGGAGAAATGAAAGATGGGAGAAAAACAATGTAGAAGAAGAATACCAACACATCAAAACATAAGAATCATAAACAGAAGTGTGTATTCATACAAACTCTAGTTCACATCTCTTGCTTAGTCTTGATTTCTTCATTTCAGTTTAAGAAATATTGGGAAGTGACAACTCTTTCTGGGGCACTATGAGGCACTGTGAATAGAAGTCTATCAGCTCCCATCATTAGAGACATGACACTAAGATTCCACATTTATTAGCAAAGATTTAAAATAAATTTTACATTTTATCATACAGAAAAGAGAAATATTTAGAAGCATATATATCAATAAGAAAGTAGAATGGTGATGTAATGAATTCCTTTTTTTTTTATTGTGTTATGTTAGTCACCATAAAATACATCATTAGTTTTTGATGCAGTGTTACAAGATTCATTGTTTATACACCATACCCAGTGCTCCATGCAATACATGCCCTCCTTAATACCCACCACCAGGCTCACCAGTTCCCCCAACCCCTTCCCCTCTAAAACCCTTGGTTTGTTTCTCAGAGTCACAGTCCCCCTCCAATTTCCCCCATCTCACTTCTCTCCTTCTCCTAATGTCCTCCATGTTATTCCTTATGTTCCACAAGTAACTGAAACCATGTGATAATTAACTTTCTATGCTTGACTTATTTCACTCAACATAATCTACTCCAGTCCATAACTGTCGATACACAAGTTGGGTATTTGTCCTTTCTCATGGCTGAGTAATATTCCATTGAATATATGGACCACATCTTCTTTATCCATTCATCCATTGAAGGGCATCTTGGCTCCCTCCACAGTTTGGTGACTTTGGCCATTACTGCTATGAACATGGGGTACAGAAGGCCCCTCTTTTCACTACATCAGTATCTTTGGGGTAAATACCCAGTACCACAATTGCTAGGTCATAAGGTAACTCTGTTTTTAATTTTTTGAGGAACCTCCACACTGTTTTCCAAAGTGGCTGCATCAACTTGCATTCCCAGCAACAGTGTAAGAGGGATCCCCTTTATCCACAACTTCTCCAACATCTGTTTTTCTTGCCTTGTCCATTTTTGCCATTCTTACTGGAGTAAAGTGGTATTTCAGTGTGGTTTTTATTTGAATTTCCATGATGGCTAATGATGATGAACATTTTTTCATGTGTCTGTTAGCCATTTGTATGTCTTCTTTGGAGAAGTTTCTGTTCATGTTTTCTGCCCATTTTTGACTTGATCATTTGATTTTGGGGTATTGAGTTTGAGTTCTTTATAGATCTTGGATATCAGTCCTTTGTCTGTAGTGCCATTTGTGAATATCTTCTCCCATTCTGTGGGTTGCCTCTTTGTTTTGTTGACTGTTTCCTGTGCCATGTAGAAGATTTTTATCTTGATGAAGTCCCAGAAGTTCATTTTCACTTTTGTTTCCCTTGCCTTTGGAGACTATCTTGAAAGAAATTGCTGTGGCCGATGTTGAAGAGGTTACTGTCTATGTTCTCCGCTAGGATTAAAATTACTTACATATGTTATCTCTCATGTGCTTCATCAAAAAGAACACGTGGATGATATAAACAGTTAGGCAACTTACTTCTTTTATATTTCTCCATTCATTGTGCAACTCTCTCAAATGAAACCAAATTTTCCTTTAACTGAGGGTCATCCACTTCTTTTCTTTTTTCATTCCTCACCAGGGGTCGATCCTTGTATTTACTTGGTACTTCCCAGACAGTGTCATTGGAACTGATCTAAGCAATCCAGTGTTTAACAGCCCTGCCTAAAATGATATTAAGTTGTTGACTCCATCATGTAGCTTAACAGTCATAAAGCTATTTCCCTCCTATATGCACACTAACTGTGCTATTATTGTGGTTAACCTGAGCAGTTAGTAAGACACAGTATAGATTTCAGAGAAACTGATAAGGAAGAAAAAGGACATCTTACAGTTGTGTTAGTAGGGTAGTTTAATTGTCAAAACCAATTTAATGGTGAAAGTTGCCAGCCAAGTAAGACTTATTTTCTGGCAGTAATACAATCTGATTTTTTAAAAAAAATTATAAACATTTACATAGAGCTTATCATGGCAAAGCAATATTACAAAGTCTTTACTTAGGTTGGCCATATTACCTGGTTTACAACCATTGTCCTAGTACCCAGCCAGGTAAGAATTTTCTCAGGATTTCTCAATTTTTAATGAAATATGTTATTAATAGCTGCAAGAGAATAATTTGATGTGACTTTAATAAGATTCCATTTTCTATTCCACCTTTAGAGGTTGGTAATTATTAAGAAGTCTGGGCCCAAAGATTATACAGCCCATGCAGCTGCATAAAATGTGTTTGCCCAGTGCTCTGGAAAGCATTTTTCATTTAGATCAAAAGATTGTTCTAAATTAATGTTCCTCATTTTGGAGTTGATGCTTTCCTGTGCATATACAAAAAAGTATTAAAGTTAAAGCTGCTAATATGTTGACTCCATTAGCAAAATAACTTCACACTTAAGTGATGCCAGTTTTATATCCATTAATTCCAATAATTTTCCTCTTTTTCATTCAATTCACTGAATAAAATAATGCTTTTGTAGTTCATTCTCTTGAATGTTAAAACATTCTAAGTGCTATCATAAATTAAGTTAAAAAGTTTGGCAATGAAATGGAATTATTTGTTTTTGCAGTGATAACAAAAATATACTCTTTAATGGAGCAGAGCCTTGTGGCAAAATCCATATGCTTCCTAAAATCAGATGATTATGAACAGAAATGTGTTTGAATTGGTTGGGAGGAACACACAAGTCAGACTTCCCTCCAAATAAATGAAATGTATTTACTGAGAGATCAGAAATCTGGAGTATGAACTTGGGACGGAAGGAAGGAAGGAAGGAAGGAAGAAAAGAAAACCCTGCCTAGAATTGAGATAGGCTCATGGTAGCCATATGGTATTTGTTGAATGAGTGAATGTACAAGTGAGCAAAAATACTCCAAACCTCCATTGCCTACATAAAACAAAATACTTTCCATTTCTTTTTTTTTTTATTTTAATTCCAGTATAGTTAACATACAATGTTATATTAGTTTTAGTTCACAATGTAATGATTCAACAATTCTATATATTACTAGCACTCATCATTACAAGTGCACTCTTAATCCCCATCACCCACTTCACCCATTCCCCACTCACCTCTCCTCTGGTAACCATGAGTTTGTTCTCTAGAGTGAAGAGTCTATTTTTTGGTTTGTCTCTTTTTTCCACCTTCTGTTTGTTTGTTTTGTTTCTTAAATTCCACATATGAGCGAGATCATACGGTATTTGTCTTTCTTGGACTGACTTATTTCACTTAGCATAATACTGTCTAGCTCCATCCATGTCATTGCAAATGACAAGATTTCATCCTTTTTAATGGCTGAGTAATATTCCTTGTCTATGGACACGCTGCTTCTTCATTCATCAATCAATGGAATTTGAGCTGCTTCTGTAACTTGGCTATTGTTAATAATGCTGCAGTAAACATAGGGGCACATGTATCCTTTTGAATTAGTGTTCCATATTTTTTGGGTAAATACATAAGGATCAAAAGGTAGTCCTGGTTTTTTTGTCTTTTGAGGAAGCTCCATACTGTTTTTCACAGTGGCTACACATTCTGTGTTCCTAACAATGGTTCAGGAGGGTTCCTCTTTCTTCACATCCTCGCCGACACACATCATTTTCTTGTGTTTTTGATTTTAGCCATTCTGACAGGTGTGGGGTGGTATCTCACTGTAGTTTTGATTTGCATTTCCATGATGAGGAGTGATGTTGAGCATCTTTTCATGTATCTGTTGGCATCTGTATATCTTTGAGAAATGTCTGTTCATGTCTTCTGCCCATTTTAATGGATTATTTGTTTTTGTGTGTATGTTGAGTTGTGCAAATTCTTTGTATATTTTGGATACTAACCCTTCATAGGATATGTCATTTGCAAATATCTTCTCCCATTCTGTAAGTTGCATTTTAGTTTTGTTGATTGTTTACTTTGCTGTGCAAAGCTTTTGATTTTGATGTAATCCCAATAGTTTATTTTTGCTTTGTTTCCCTTTTCTCAGAAGACATATCTTGAAAAATGTTGCTGCAGCTGATGTCAGAAGAGTAACTGTGTGTACTTTCTTCTAAGATTTTTGTGGTTTCAGATCTCACATTTAGGTCCTTAGTCCATTTGGAGTTTATTTTTGTGAATGGTGTAAGAAAGTAGTCCGGCTTCTTTCTTTTGCGCGTGGCTGTCTAGTCTTCCCAAAACCATTTGTTGAAGAGACTGTTCATATTTTCCCATTGCATATTCTTGCCTCCTTTGTTGAAGATTAGTTGCCATATAATCATACGTTTGTTTCTAGGCTCTCTATTCTGTTTCATTGATCTGTGTGTCTATTTTTGTGCCATACTAAGCTTCTTTCCATTTCTATGTTTTACATGAATCTTTCTTTGTTTTGCTCTCCATGGGCTCTCCCGCAGGAACACTGGTTTCTGAAAGGTCTCCCTCTTTGGTTTCTATGTGTCTTATTCCTCTCTAGACAAGGAACCATAGTAAGATTCCAGGCGGGTTTGAGGGAAAGTAGAAGTGTGAATGGGAGGTCTGCGGTGGGAGGAAGGGCTCCAAACTGGAATCTCGGTCTCAGAACAGGTCAGGAAGAAATCGCGGGAAGGGAGGATGTGGAAGCTGAGTCCCTTACGCTCCCACAGCCGCCTAGCCGTGACAGGATCCATGTTCCCTGGCATGCATGAGCACTCTGCTTTCATGATTGCACTTTGAAAGGAAACAGAGTTGAAATCGGGGAGGGCAGAGCAGTGTTACCTCAACAGGCTCCCTCAGGTGGCATTGTCCTAATATGGTAACTGTATTCCAAGAGATTTTCTTGATAATTTAGGGCTTTTCCAAAGACCACTCTTCAGCATTTAGGTTTAGAAATTTAATTACTCATGATCTCCCAAATCATCTGTCCCGAGAGTTTAATTTGGCCTAACCAAATAAACAGCCCTTGGTACTATTTTGTGAACATTGTTCCTTAATTGATACTGAAAATGGTAACTCTCAGATGTGACTTCTGTTCACCAGTGGGCATATTGTCTGTCTTTAGAGATGCCTAGTAAATAATGTCAATTATGAAAAAGATTGGTTGATGACCACAAAATCGTATCAAAGTACTAGTGATATGATCCCATTAGCCAGTATCATCAAACCATTGTACATGAACAGAACCCTTTTTAATAAAGACATTTGTATATCTGTCACACAAAAACTCTAGCATATTTGCCCTTGGACAATTCTGGGAATACACTCATCATACTTACATCTCTGATTTCCCTTTTGTAGATTTTGTAGATATCTTTAACTAATGTATTATTTACTAATACTGATTATTTTGTAAATGTATGTGAACTTTTCTAGTAAAAATTACAACCTAAGTTTCCCTAGATTAGACTTAAGTATATAAAAAAAATACCTGGGTAATTTTTAAAGATGCTTGATCTCATCCTTTATATTTTATTATACCTAATTTCATCCAGAGAAACAGTTTACTTTTAGCTATGGTAACATTTACTGCCTTTCTTAGCTCCAAGTACAAGCTGTAACAACATCTAAATAAGGTAGCCCCTGTCTAGGGAGTATGTAGCATGAATGTAAGAACATAGTAAATTGCTTTCAACTTCGTAATGTCCTCGGATGGGTTCGTTGGGCCCCTTTTGTCTGTTCCCATAGAGGTTAGTATTAGAGACTTTCACATGGAAAGTGTATATGAGTGTGACTTTTGGGTTGCTAAGGAAGCAGGGTTGGAAGCTTGAGTACCTGGCCAACTAGATCCCATTTTTAAGACATAGCAGTGAAATTTATAGATCGAGACTAAAGTCAAACCGAATATTATTCCATGTCATTGATCTATCTGTGGTCAGAATCTGTGTCCAATCTTTTTATTTGAAGTATTATAGAAATAATGTGCATTTGGTTTTGGTTTTTGTTATCAAAATATATTATTATAGGCTGAACGTCTGTGTCTCCCTGAAAATTTCTAGATGGAAATCCTAACCCACAAGGTGATGGTATTGGGAGGGGTCCACAGGAGATGATTAGGTGATAAGGGCAGGACCCTCATGAATGGGATTAGCATCCTTATAAAAGAGACTCCATAGACTTCCAGCCTTAGAGCTGCAAGAAGTCTGCAACCCCAGAAGAAAGACCTCAGTAGAACCCAATCCTGCTGGCACCTTGATTTCAGACTTCCAGCCTCTAAAACTGTGAACAAAATTTCTGCTGTTTATAAACTGCCCAGTCTGTGGTATTTTGCTATAGCTATCCAAATGGATAAAGATACATATGCTTTACAGGACATTTTATAGATGTGAAAATTACTTTATTTTTTTTTTAAAGAGTTATTTATTTTGAGAGAGAGCAAGAGAGCATGCACAAGTAGGGGGAAAGGCAGAGGGAGAGAATCTGGAGCAGACTCCATGCTGAGTGGGGAGCTTAGTCTCACAACCCTGAGATCATGACCTGAGCCAAAATCAAGTTTAATGCTTAACCAAATGAGCCACCCAGGTGCCCCCCAAATTGTTTTATTTTTAATAGCAAAATATATTCAGCATTACACAAGCTAAATTAATGTGTTGGGTAGCTCCAAATTTTCCCCTAATTTTTAAAAGAAATCATCTCACAATGAGGACTATGTGAAACAGACTACAGACTAGATAAAAATGGGTATCTTAGATAAATAGAAGTGTTCTAGATTTTGGTAGTGGCCCACAAATATCCTAGAAATCATTGAATCACACACTTACAGCATGTCAATTTTATGATTTGTGAATTATACCATTGACAACTGTTAAACATGCATAAATATTCATACACAAGAAAGCAACAAAGTTTCAGAGCTCAGGTAATCCTAAAATAAGTATAGTGGGTGATACTAGTCAGAGAATTCTATTTGGTCACTGAGTGGCAGGAGATGTAGAGGAAACACTCCATGCGTCACTACTGAATATGAATGAGAGCATGAAGGGAATAGATTACTAACAAGTTTAACTTCACCACAATCTAGATTTTAATAAATAATAAAAATGATTAACTTTTAATAGTGGCATGTTCCCATATGAGAAAGCTGCAAAAGAAATGTTAGTTCACTGTAATTGATTAATTTCAGAAATGCTAACTGTACATCTGAACATATAATGCAGTATTACCTAAGAAGGGGGAGTTTTCTTCTCCCTTTTCTTATTTTGCTTGGCTCTGTCTTCCTCCTCACACACACACAGGCAGGTTTTCTATGTACATGTACAGAAAACAGTACATATGCATGTCAGTAAATTTGCACATGTGTCAGCCCTGCCCTTAATTTATAGGATCTGAAAAATTTTTTTTAAAAAGTAACTGGGTCCTAATAAGCAACAAAGTAAAGCAAAACTACTTCTGTGACATTTCATACATTACATCAGAAGAAAATTATTTCAAAAAATAAGTAATATTGGTTACAACTCAAAGGAATTAAAGTGAAGAATAGAATCGAATAAAAGCTCTTTGTTGATGTTTCTATCACCTACCCTTTAAATATTATGGAACAGAAGCTGTGGTTCCCTCTTAGTCACATCTGGAATTGAGCAAGAAAGTCTTGCAGGCATGGAGGTAAGGAGCTCGTCTGTTTCTGCTGAGAGACTGCAAAGCAGAGATTGGCTTAAATTACTGCAGAGGGGACTTAGATAACACATTAGAAAAGAACATTCTTTTATCGAGACTCTGAGCCACCAGACTGCATTGCCAAGAGAGCTAATAAAATTGCATGGTTTATAGGAAAGCAGGAGCATGGAGTAAATGGTTTCTTGGACTCATGGTAGCACTTGAGATTTTCAGAGTTGATATTTTCAAATACGCAGGCATGAATTCAACAAGGACTTTTTTTTTTCTTTTTTCACTTGCCATCCTTACTGTATGCTGATAGCTTTGACTGGTGCTAATTTGCCAGTCATTTCTGATTGTGTGGATTGCATTCTAAATGCAGTTAAGTGCAATTTATTTCCAGTAAACCACTCATTAGCATTAGCAAGATCAGCATTTACAATTTAATTACCTTTACTGGAGGCATAAACTACAGCTCTATTTGGGGGGTCTCAGTATTTTAAACCCACTAGAGGGGGAAAAAGTATATATATATTTTATCTGTTATATAATATATATAATATATATATTTGTTTCACATGATATCAGATATCCATTAAATATGCATATATTATTGATTTTTTTAATAACAATTGAAATGCCAACAAGCTTTACCTAGCATTTACTCAAAATAATACTGCAGTGATGTTTTATGAAGCAGTAATACACCTCCCTCGTGAATTAACTGTGAGGTTGATGGCTGATTTTCACCACCAGGATGCCAGATTATTGTCCCATAAAACAGTTCAACAGGACGGTTATTGGCAATATGTGGTGTCCTTGGAATCCATTTTAACTTGAGTGTATAAAAGTAAGTTACAAGGGAAAGTGATTACGTACCAGAAAAAGAAATGTACAGAATACTGCATTCGCTGCGTCTTGAAGTGGAAAGCACGTTCCTAAAATTTTGAGTGGATATTTGCAGTTTTAAAGTTCCCTGGTTTCACAGAGCCTCGGCAGAGAAGATTCTGCCAGGAAACCTCCGTGTCTTTTGCTACGCCCATCCCTTTTCTTGAACTCCAGCCACATGGGCTGAGGCTTTGCTGTCCGATTCTATCACATTTGGTGGAGTTCCCTGGCTGCTGGAACCTGACTGGCCGTGGCGCCCGCTTCCTATTTAGACCGCCCACTCTGGTGTGGACACTTCTCTCCACCTGCAGCAGCTCCGGCCCTCTCTCCCTTGGGCACGTATTCTCTCCTGACCCTGTAAGCAAGTCTGTGCAGTCAGTCTGGCCAGGAGTATGTGAGTGCTTCCCCTGGGACAGTCCTTGTGCTGGATGCTTTACCTAAATTGCCTTCTAGTCCTCATTCCCATCCTGTGAGAGAGGCAGTCCATGATCGTAACCTGTATGAAGTTTAAGAAGGCAGAAGCGGGGAGTGAGGGGCAAACTAACCTGCATGAGATCCCACCTGTAGTAAGCATCACGGGGGACAGTGCAGGCGTCAGAAGCTTGCGCGGTAAGCATGGGGGCTCTCGCACGGCTCCTCTTTGGTTCCCCTGGACTTCAGTATTTGACAGTCGGCTCTCTGGACTGCAGGAACGAGGGGGTTGCTGCTGGGATGGATGGTGTGCTGGTCTCCATCTTCGCTGAACGCCATGTAGACCGGGGCAAGGTGGTTGTTGGGGAGTGCGCAGGTGTAAAATTAATGCAAAATTCCCTCAGAACCACACCCCACCTGCAAGGGTAGAGAAGAGAAATCCCAGGCTTCAGGGGGTGCCTGTCTCTACAGGAATCCAAGCTGCCCTAAGTCTGTACGTCTTTGTAATGCATTCCTCTTTCAGGAGTTTCCAGTAGCAACTGGCCCTTGTCAGATCTTTCCTATGTCTCCCTTCATAGTTGCTTAGTTCATGTGTATTTCTTTTTTCTTTTTTCTTTTTTTTTTGCACTGTTTAGGCATTTTGACTCTGTTTAATATCAATAACATATTAAGATGTTGTACGTAATCTTACCACTTAACTTTTATCAAGCTGATGCTCTAAGTCAGTCACTGAGCTCTGTAGGAACTTTCTGTGCATTATCATGTTAATCACACATCTTTTTCTGTAAATCACCTGTTTGTATAATGACTTGCAATCAGCAAGTTTGGATAATGAACATGATGAGCAGAGGCTCACACCTGGCCCTCTGGTTTTGCATCACTATGACCCTATTTCAGGATGAAGGTGTGTTTTTTAAGAACCTTGGTAGGTGGGAGCAAATGCGCATGGATCTTCCTGTGATTCCTTGCAATCATCTGTCATGCTTCTGTTGGTCAAAATTTGTATATCTCCAAGAACCCCTAAAAGTTCCATCATTCAGTAGTTACTGAAAAAATGTAAATAAAAACGCTTTTGTTTTCCATAGTTTAACCCATTTAATGTAAATTATTCAGGGTAGGATTTCAGAGCCATCCATTCATTGGAAATCTACACAGTGAAGCACAAACAAAAGAGTTGTGTTTAGGGAACTCTTACGCAAAAAGGGCCAGGGGCAGCATCTTCACTGCAGAAAGATCCCTGTTGCTCTAGGATGGACTCAGTGGACTGTGGATGAGATAAGTGATGACAAAGCAATTCTACACTTGGGCCAAGATATGCAGAAGTATTACCACTAACGAAGGCCAGGGATTGCATATGCGGAAGTTCAAAATATACCCCAGATATCAATTTGCAGATGAGATGTTCTCAACAACGGCGCCTGACCTGCCTAGCTTTATGTATGTACCGTGCGTGAGTGTTGCTGGGCTCCTGGTGACCGTGTGGCTTCCTTCCCATGACCAGGACCTTATTGCCCACTTGCCATCGGTGCATGTCTTCTAAAATATCACATTTTGCTGGAATATTTGCAGTTTGATGTTAGGATTCGAAAGACCTCAACTATCAGTATTTAAACCTTAACCCATGATGAATTTTCTGACATCCTATTGGTTTAAAATTTCCCTGGAAAAAAAACAAAAACCAACCAAATCAAAACAAAACAAAACAAAACAAAAAAAAAACCTCTCTTTTTGTTCTAATCAGAATGCTGAATTGAAGGAAATTCAAATTAATGAACTTAGTTTCTTGTAAAATTAACACCATGGGCCAGACACAGTCTACATACTTTACCTTTATTCTGTACAGCCCACCTTTGTGGTAGGTGATGTGTCATACCATTTGCAGGTGGGAAAACCCAGCTCAGTCGCTCGGGGTCCATCACCTAATAGGGTGCTGGGGCCGAGACGCATTTCTAGGTGTTCTGACCTTGACTGAGCCTTCAGGGGTAGAAAAGACCTCCATTGCTAAGTGAAGGGGACTTGTTCAAGAGCGGCCTGGAACCACACTAGACTGCAACTTCAAGCAAATTTCCTGAGGGGACTTCAGTTTGATCCCAACCCTGCCCATGTCAAGGGAGTTGGGCCTTTCATACTCTACCGTAAAAACTGCAAATCATTTTCATCCATTAAAATAACATTTGAAAAAGTCCTGAAGTTCCCTGTTTCTATCCCCTCAGTATCAATGAGAGATTGCTCTCACTTGCACGGAAATAGAATGGTCCAGAACTTTAAAAAAGAGTCTAATTTGTGTAGCCTTGTCAGGTGTCTGGAGACCCTCCAGAGTCCTCAGTGGCACTGAACACTGATCCGTGCTCCTCTTGCCTGTTGCTCTGTGACCCTCAGTGGGTTCCTTTAGTCTTCACAGTCACCTCTGGACTGTTCCGCCTCCAGCCCCCTGCAGATATACCGGGCAGGACAAGGAAGGATGCTTTGTGATGAAATGCACAATCGCTGTATTGGGAAAGTAGGCCTTTCTCTCAAATATCTCACAGGGTTCCTCTTATGTATCATTTACTGGACCCTTGTCACCTGGCCACGTCCAGCAAATAGAAGCAGTAAATTATAGTTTTCAGATGTTCATGTTCTGCTTGTTCCTCGCCCCTTAAAAAAAAAAAAAATTGGTTGTTGAGAAGGTATCATAAGTTTGGGATCCCAGAAGAAAACCCTGAGGCAAGATTTCTTGTGAAAGTGAATTATTAGGAAGATTTCCCAGGTAAAACCAGTTGGGAGGGATATGAGGAGGTGAGTCAGGGAAGCAGCGACAGCCAAACAAGAATACAATATTACATACCGTCCACACAGAGTAATTGGCTTACTTCTGGTGGGAGCTCCTAACAACATAGGTGATACTGTGCAGTTGTTCAGATCATTAGGAAGGAAAATGGACTGTGACACCTCTGCATTTGTAAAGCATTGGTCACGCCTCCATGGGAGAGCACCCCCGGCTCTCCTGTGTACAGGCAGGTGGGATCCAGCAGTCTGAGTTGAGTGTCCATCAAAGACTTGGTTTCTGGCTGCTTGGGGAGGAACACACCTGGAGCCAACAAGGGAACCCAGGTAGAGCACTGATTGTCCACTTCCTGAGGCCATCACCATAGTCTGCGGCCTGTGGGCCATATTCCCCCTCTCCAAAAGGCAGTGTAAGCACTTAGCATTGGAGATCAGGAAGTCAATACCAAAAGGTCCCATAGATATCTCTACTGTCATTTACTTTTATTATTATTATTAGCTTGTATTATTTTAATTGAACACATGTATCTTAGGTTTCCCATTAGAATGGGCTTTCTTGAAGTCTGATAATTGTGTGTAAATTTTAATGAGCTCCATGATCATATGTTTAATCTAGCTCGGTATAATTCTTGTTCTAGGTATCCCAATGTTTGAGTAGATTTTTTAGATTTTTTTTTTATTTGAACAATTAAATTCACCAATCCAAGTGAGTACATGCAAACTCTTTATTTTTTGTGAGTTTTTTTAAAATCTTGAAACATGTCTACTTGTTTTATAATCAAGTGGTCTCTAGTCTTACTTCTGTATGATTACATATTGGTGGCATTTCCAACAATATTGTTTCAATGTCAAATGCATTTCTTTTGTTATAAACAGTTTCAGTTGTTCTCAGGGTACCTGAGTGGCTCAGTGGCTTAAGCATCTGCCTTTATCTCAGATCATGATTTCAGGACCCTGGGAGTGTATCCCAAGTCTGGTTCCCTGCTCAGCAGGGAGTCTGCTTCTCTCTCTACCCCTCTCCCCACTACAAAAATTGTTGTTCTTTCATGATGCCATACTAAATTCGTCTAGGCTTTCCTCTGGTCTGTATATCTCAAGGGATGCACATTGTGTCCTTATTGTAATATCTCTCTCTTCTGGTGTTTCCAACCAAAATTTCTAAATTCTCAGTAAGACAAATTAGTATTCCAAATATCTGTTTTAACTGTAAAGATTCTGACATTTGTGTGGCCATTACACATTCTAACTTTGCTTTTCTGACACTTTTTGACCTAGTATTAAATATGAAAAATCCAGTGTTGCTAGAGGTTTTCAGGTCACCTAAATTAATCTCTCGCTTTCCAAATAGGAAGTTAACACTAGGAAGTAGCTTGACCAATGTTACAGAACAGGGAAGTGACTTCAGTTCTGGGTTAACGCAAAGGTGCTTTTCTCTATATAACAGCACCTTGTATAATTGAATAGTTCAATCACTGTTTTTTCCAAAATCTTCTCAAAATGTTTAATTTGGATGGTCTTTTCTAATCTGAAACCAAAACCCTTTCATAGCTCATTATGTTGAGTTTTGCTTAAAACCAGCCCTAATATTTTTATCTTATAAACACTTTCTAGGCTGTCTCCTGTTTCTTTTGACTGGTGAAGCCATGGGTTGAAGTGCTCAGAGTAGAACTGAGGTTCATGATGGAATTCTGATTGCAGTCATACGAGAAGTGTGAAGATGAAGATTTAAGGGGGCATCTGGCTGACTCAGTCTGTAGAGCATATGACTCTCCATCTCGGGGTTGTAAGTTCAAGCCCCACATTGGTGGTAGAGATCACTTTGAAAAGATAATTGGTGTGTGGCTCAGTCATTAAGCATTTGCCTTGGCTCAGATCATGATCCCAGGCTCCTGGAATCCAGACCCGCATTGGGCTCCCTGCTCAGCGGGAAGTCTGCTCCCCTTGCTTGCGTTCCTTCTCTTGCTGTGTCTCCATCAAATAAATAAATAAAATCTAAAATAAAATAAAATAATAAAGATTTAAGGCAATTGCTGAAGAGTCACCTCAGCTCATGGGTGTTCTTGCTGCCACAGTAGACTGGCAATCCTGTGTGCGCTGTGAGACAATTGTATCTCTTAGTGCTTAGAAATCAACATTTTCAGGATTCAGCCTCTCATGCTTTTTCTTTGTACATCTCATGGTCTTATCTCCTACTGCTTGGAATGAGTCAGTATTGCTGCATATACGTTTTTCAGCAGCAAGTTAGAAATTTGAAATTTAAGTGGAGTAATATGACGTTGGTACCGTGGGGATGTGTGGATCCAAGCTGGTTGGGCAATGCAACAGCAGAGGCTCCAAATACTGGATAAATACCTAAGTTCCTGTTTTCTTGACAATTTGAAATTTTCACAGCTTATAAATCATGCAAGGTATTGCCAAAAATACAAAGAAGTCTTAAAAGTTAAAAAAAAAAACCCTAAATTTTCACAATCTCTTTGTCTATTTAATTATGTAAATAGTGTAGTGGGGAGAAGGAATATGCCGTCCTCTACCAGAAAGATCTGGTTGAAAAGTCTACATCATCATTTTGTAGTTTTTTGATTACAAACAATTTGTGTGTCTGTATTTTGTTTCTGTCTCAGTTTACCTATCATTTGAATTTTTTAAATGATGGCTATTTTGTGTTAAATGACAGTTCCAGATGATATATATAAAACAACGTGTGCATAATAATTTGTTATTAAATATTACCTTCCTTCTAAGATAATTTCCCTTCTTGATTTTGTTAGTTTGTTTTTCTTTTTTGAAAAACAATTCACTGCTGTAAACTTTGACGAGGGGCTGATTATACAATGATAAAACACTCACTTTTCTCTTCCCGTTTCTTTACTTCTCGAAATTTTGCCATAATTACATTTTTAATGCCTCCTTCACACCCACAGTTCCATATTTTTAAAAGGATCTTTTGTGGGTCTAATCACTGTAAGAAGTGGTTGTGAAGTAGGACAGTCGGGTGGTACAAACAGCTACTCATTCCTCCGTGGTGAGGAGCCAGCGCCTGAAGGGAAGACTGTCCTCCCCAAGGTGGTGCCAGAGCCATCTCCGGGGACCGAGAGCAGCACGCCTCTCCTCATGGCTGTTTCTGGGGACGAGATGCTTCCAGGAGAAATAAGGTCTCTGAGAGGACACCATGAGTCACTTTTAGGGCCAAGAATAAAAGTCTGGACTCTTACTCTCATTGTTTACTTTATAAAGCTCTGTGACCTAGACTCTCAAGAAAAAGAAAGAAGTATTTTAAAATAAGTCTGGTGAGAAGGTGGGAAAGCATGTTTTTCTTGTATCTGCCTTAAAACAAAGACTATATCCAAATTAACATTTGGAACCAAGATAGCAGGAGTCTGTATTTAAAATAAATTAAAGTGGACGATGTAAGGTTTTTGTTGTTGTTGTTGTTTTGTTTTGTTTTTTTAAAGTCTTCAGGAAATGACAACATTCCTATCAGCCTTCTTTTTGAGAGTCAGATTCTCTGTTATTTCATTACAGACTGGATATGAGCTGACAGAACCTGCCAGGCTTGGTAAGCCTCAGCTTAACACTAAGCCTAGAGCTTTTTAAAATACAAACAAACAGGTTTTAGAATTCTAAAAATTTATGTCAGTATTTAATAAGCCCATTCATTTGTGCTGCTCTAGACAGAGTTGAAAATTGGGCAGCACACACTTCTTCTGGGTAAATATAATAAAGATGAGTCAACAGAAAAGGAAAAATTCTGCAGAGACCCCTGAGTTAGCTCAGATTCTGCATGGGACTTGGGGAGTTCAGCAGATAGTAAATTATTAATATATTAATATAATTAATATTAATATTTATTAGTTCCACTTATTTTGGTTTATTTAATAAACACTTTCAATCAGAGGATTTGAAACAAAATTAGTCTTATAGTTGACTCTTGACAGAAAATTAGTTTAATTATGACCTACTCTTTATTACAATTATCATAAATAGAACTTTTATATGTAGATGGGTGTGTGTGTGTGTGTGTGTGTGTGTGTGTATGTGAGAGAGAAGATGGTCATTCTTTAGCTTTTACTACAGATGTTTTCTTTCGGGGTGAAAAATATTTAAAAATTTTGAGATTGGGGATTTTATAGAAAATTTTAAAAATATGTGTCATTATGAAATTCAGACAGATAATTATTAATGTTCAGTTTTGACTCTACATAGCATGTTGTGCATATAAAACCATTTGATTAATATTTGAAGTGGAAGTATAATAAGTAGTGATTTTCCTGTAAGTTTTTTCATGGTAAGGAGTTTTTCCTAGGTTAGATCTTTAGATAGAATTTCTATGGGATTCCCAAATTACTAATCGCCCATATTATCCTAGGTATGTGTTTGGCAATTGGGTTAGTGTGTTTTTAAGAACTTATTTCAAAAATATAACAGTCCTGAAATACATATGACTAAAACCTGAGGCAGTGGACAGTTCTGTATTACTCACAATATTGTCTGACACAAAGTAAATATTCAGTAAATGAATTCTCTTCAAAATAGAGATGCAATTCAGGGTTAATCTCACCAAGTGAGTTAAGAGCCTTAATGGTCAAGCAATAAAGCTGTTTCCCGAAAGTGTCTGTGAAAAGGTCACCTAGATTAAAATACAATTCAGTGACATGTGAACCATATCTTTATTAGTGTAAAAAGAAATCTGTACATGTTTCCATTGCGTGAATGGAAAAGGAGAATTAATTGTGACATACCAAAGCAAAAATAGTGTCTTTCCTCTTTGTCACCTTTCAGTTAATTTAGTATATGATAAATAATTGCTCAATAATATTCCTTTATTGAACCCCATGGAATGCCTGTTATGTGTTTTCGTACTGTGATTGAAAGTATCCCACAGCTCCTGCCCAAAGCCAGGTGTGGAGAGCATACAGATAATTTAGGATCCTTGAGAGAGCCACCGGAGTGATCCTGGAATCACCTGCCAAAGAACTAAAACATTAGATTCTCCGTGTGCTTGATGTAGGACAGCCAGTATCTGCAGCACCAGTGTTAACGTGGGATTGGAAGTGACCTCCAGGGAGGCTGGTAAAAGTGACACGAACAGAGGACAGGACATGGTTGCAGGATGCCCTTGCTAGCAGATAAAGCAGAGGAGGAGAAGCTAGGGGAAAAGACCGCGATGGAATCTTCGTAGCACCGGGAAGACATTGTAGAGCTAAGAAGCCAAGTGACCCCACGTCACTCCTACAGTCCAGCCCGGGGGCGTGGCCAGGAGAAACAGGCCTTTCAGGCAAAGCACAAATACTATTTCTGAGTGTTTATGTTTTATTAATATAACTAAGAAGAGTCTATAATATTTAGTTTATCATTTAAAATTTCACAAATCTGTTTAGACATGCATTTATTCATTAATATTTTGATATCATAAACATAATAAATGTTATTAACAATGAAAACATATTAAAATGTAGAAAAAAATTAAAGGAAAAAGGAATTCCTAAGTTGTCTTCACCAGATAGCATCATAATAAACATGTTGGTGACTTCATTTCAATTTTGTTTTAATATAGTTTGTGTTGATCTAGTTCTGGGTAATATACTGATGACATAATAAGCAGAATTTTTCATCCTGTTTTTTGTCTTTTTTTTTATTGTGATAAGAATATTTAACATGAGATCTACCCTCTTAATGAACATGTGATGTTCATAAATATTTATAAAATGCATATTAAAATTTTAAATTAATGTTTAATATTAAACATGAACTGCAGGTGCTGTGCTATAAAGTAGCTCTCTGTAACTTACTCACATAGCATAACTGGAACTTGAGACCAGTTGAACAGCACATCCCCATCTCCAGTCCCCGAAGGACCGCCCTGCCTCTCCGTTTTATGAATTTGACTGTCCTAGATGGCTCGTGTAAGTGGAATCATGTGGCCCCCGGCTTCCTGTAACTGGCTTATTTCACTCACCATAATGTCGTCCGTGTCCATCCCTGTTGTTGCAAATGATAGAGTTCCCACCTCTCTAAGTCCAAGTAAGATCCCACTGTATGTACATACCTTTTATTGATCTGTTCATCGGGTAGTAGACGTTCAGGTCGTTTCTGTGTCCTGGCTATTACAAATGATGCTGCAGTGAATGTGGGGTGCTGATACCTCTTTGAGATGCTCATTTTAATTCTTTTCAATATATACCCAGAAGTGAGAGGATCGGATCGTTCATTTGTTTCATTTTTAATTTTTCTAGTTCTTCTACATCTTCAGTAGCACATCTTTATTTATTTTTATAATGCCCATCCTAATAGGCATGAAGTTTGGACTTGCATACCTCTGATGATTAGTGACTGAAGCTTCTTTTTATGTACCTGTTTGCCATCTTGTCTTCTTCGGAGAAATGTCTATTCAAGTCCTTTGTCCACTTTTTAATTAGTCTGCTTGTTTTTTTCTGTTGAGTTGTAAGGGTTTCATATATGCATTAAATATTAACCCCTTATCAGATATGTGGCTTGGCAATGTATATATTTTTTCCTATTAGAGAGGTTGCTTTTTCATTTTGCTGATTATTTCCTTTGATGTGCAGAACAACTTCTAGTTTGATATAGTCTTACTTGTCTATGTCGCTGTTAATTGCTTGTGCTTTTGATGTGATATCCTGGAAACCATTGCCTAGACCGGTATCATGAAACCTTCCCCCTATGTTTCACAAATACTTTTTTAATGTAAGTATGTCCCAAGTATTGCATGGGATATATATACACACTTAAAAAAAAAATCTGAGATGGAAGCAGAGAGGGAGGGAAACTGTAAGAGACTCTTAACTATAAAGAAAAACAGGATTGCTGGAGGGGAGGAGGGGAGGGATTGGAGTAACTGGGTGATGGACATGTAGGAGGCACGTGATGGAAAGAGCACTGGGTATTGTATGGAATTGATGAACCACTGAATTCTACCCTGAACCTAAGAGTACAGTATATGTTAACTTAATTGAATTTAAATAAAGAGTAAAAATAAATAAATGCAGTCTGACATTCAAATTTAAATGAGGATCCTATGGAAAAAATAGGGAACTATATAGTATGTAAATTATTTTCTAACTCCTAATTCTGAACTTGATGTTTGAAGGCAGTTTTTATAGGTAAATTTGCTCTGTGAGTTAGAAAATGTGTTAGAGGCATGCAGTCAGTCTGTTCTCAGAATATTTCTCCAGGAGCAAGGAAAGCGTCCTCTGTTCTCAGAACTGTCTTCTTCTGAGTAGGAAGTCTTCCTACTGAAGTCTGTCTTTGTGTCTGAACTGTGCATGAAGTTTTTTCCTGCAAAAATATTGAAATAGCACTCCTGACAGTGTGTTTTCCCAATTAAAGTGACAAGATATTTTGCTTATAGCACATTATGCATGAAACACTGTCTCTACTAGGGCTTCTGTGTTCATCATCAGGACCAATTCTCTGGATGGAAAATGCAGATACACATTAAAAAGGTCAAATGGAGGGAGGGAGGGTGGTGGATGCAGCTTTCACTTTTGAATTATTTTTTTCTTTTCCCCAAAGGCTAGACTATCAAATTTTAGCAGATGACAGTGGTTTTGAATGGCTAAAGTTTCCACTTTTTTTTTTTTTCATTATACCAGATGGCTATTCACATTTATATAATAGCCACCAGTAAATGCATAGAGCAGAATGGTCCCCACTGAATCATAGATGTGAACTTGTGTCTAGTCTGATAGTGTGATACGTTTGCACACAGAACAAACTTGAGCTCAGGCTCAGCCACAATTCGTTAAAGTTTTGTCACTTAGGCAAATACTTGTGAATAAGAAGTGAGTGTTGTGAAGATTATGAGTTGTTTGTAAATACAGCATTATCACAGCAAGACCTAGTTCACATAACTCACTCTAATATTGATGACTTCGGAGTGGAGGCAGTATAGTTTAGCTAAAGAATTGTACTAATCATTCCTGTACTGGATATGCCCCTTTCAAAAATGGGATTAAGACAAAATTCTCTATTAGTAACTAACATTTCCAAACATTTATTTTTAAAATTTCATTTTAGAACATTTAGTGTCCAAAAATTTAGTTATATGCAAATATGAGTTAGCAGTAACTTGAGAGTAGTTTTGGAAACCAAATTTATAATATAACTTATTTTATACGTCATATTTTTCCTGAATCACAGGTCACAATAATATAATATCCATCAGCAACTTATATGTATACTAAATATATCTATATTTCATACATATATCTAAATGCATACACATAAATATTTTATCATACTCTAATGTGGTATTCAGCACCACACAGACATGAATTTCTTCATGCACATCTTGAAATTCAGACTAGGTTTAACAAAGACCTTTGCATAGAAGAACAAATTTACATCTGTTTGTTTATATATACACATATATATGTATTTATAAATTTAACTTAGCATATGTGTATGTTATATGTTATATATATTTATAATGACTCATATAATACATATGTATGTATATATACTTAAAACAGGGAATATAATAATCTTTCCATTAGTGCTTTAAGGAACAGAAAAAAATTATTCACAAGTCAACATTCCTAGTCTTTTTGATTTGCAGGTTTTTTGTTTTACATTTTAATAAAACTATATTGGACCAAACATAATTTTTTACCAGTTGCAGTTTTGAAAATACTTTGTTTATGAATAACAAAAACATACTTGGAAGGAATTTTATTGGGTTTCTGACAATGTTGATTCGTATTTATCTTTTCGGTGTTTGAAGAAATTAAACTCTACCTTCAGATCAGATTTAGTAATAAATTGCTTTATGTTATTATTTATGAATAATCCAGTCCTTCTAATTCTGTGGTAGGAAAACTGTCAAATCTTGGATTCCTGACAAATGAACAATTTATTTCTCTCTCTCTCTGTGTTAAAGATACATGAATGGATTTTCATAAAGTCAATTATTTCTTGCAAACCCTTGCAGTGACTGTAAAGAAGTAGATCCAGTTGAGAACTTTCTTCCTTTTAGCCTTTAAAAAAATTTTTTTTAAAGATTTTACTTATTTATTTGACAGAGAGAGATAGCAAGAGAGCTAACACAAGGAGAGAGAGAGAGGAGAAAGCAGGCTCCCTGCCGAGCAGAGAGCCCGATGCGGGGCTCGATCCCAGGACCCTGAGATCATGACCTGAGCCGAAGGCAGCGGCTTAACCCACTGAGCCACCCAGGAACCCCATAAATAAAATCTTTAAAAAAAAAAATGAAATGTTATTTTTTTTCTATCCCTTTGTTCTCCGATATGTGAAGCAGTGTGGAGTGAGGACACAAGACGGTGTGTAAGTGGGAGGGAACTCCTTGATGGCACGTGGAGAACTAGACGGGTCTCTGCAGTTCCCCAGTTCCGTAGAGACATCAGGAAGAGATCCAGGCAGCCATGCATACCTCACAGCACTAGGCAAACCTGCATTTTGATGCCACGGTTTCAATCTTGGGTTTTCCTCACCACCATCTGGTTTTTTTTTTTCCTCATTTATGCAGATTGCAGGTGGGGTGAAAGTTTCCTTTGTTTGCTATTTTTAAGAAATCTAGTCATTGCAGAAGGAAATAAAACATTCATATACAAACATCCAGCTGTTTTCAAGATGAGACTTGTGATGATATTCTAAACGTTTTCAGAGAAAGCTATAGGGTGAGAGAACTAAAAGTTGCCATATTATTTCTTCCCACAAAAACAACAAAACAAAGATTATTTGACAGATACATATACACACATATACTCATATATATATTCTTATACATGTATTTTTTTCCAAATGCTATTTGAATTTATGAGCACAGTCTCTTTGTTGTGAAGTGTTTTATTTGCATCAACAATACCTTGTCACAATTTGTTCTCATAAATCTTACCTTAAAATTATAGAGAAGGGATGCATTTAGGGGAAAAAGATCTATGTGATTCATATAAAGCATGAGAAAACTGTTTTGTAGACGGTCCTGTTGAAAGATTGTTATTTTATGTATATGTTACAGAACAGAGAAATCTTTCGTCTTCTGCCTTCCCAATTTTTATGTTCTTGTGTTAATGGGGTATAATTAAATACACACATACATACATATACATGTGGAATATATGCTTCTGTGGAAATATGTAGAGAAAAATATGCACTTCTTCATGCATTAGAAGTGCATGTCTTACGAATTTTCATGAGAAAAATATGCACTTCTTCATGCATTAGAAGTGCATGTCTTATGAATTTTCATGAAAGGAACACAGCCTGATGACCAACACCCAGATTTTAAAATAAATCACCAGAACGTTACCTTGAAAATACCTGTTGCTTCTCTCCGCCATGACCCCATCCACCTTGCAAAGAGTAACCAGGCAATTCATTTTTAACTCCATCCACTTATTTTGCTATGTCTTTCTTTTTTATTCTGGCTTCTTCTGTGAACAGTGTATTTGTGAAAGCCTCACACTTTCGCATGGAGACCCCTGATTCTTTGTTCCCAGTATAATGATGACAAACATTTGATTTGCTTATAGTTCATGATTATTTTGAAAGATGTTATGAACATTCGTGTAAATGCCTCTTGGTGCCTTCACTCACACATTTCTGTTGGGCATTAATGAGTGGGATGGCTGCCATCCGATCAAATATTCAGAATGAGGACATTTCATGACTCTTCGGGTTTCTCCACATCCTGACCAAGATTTGTTTCCAGTTTCTTTTCTGAAATGTCACAGTTCTGGTGAGTTTATAGTGATATCCAATTTGGATTTTAGTTGAATTTCCCAGATGATTAATGATTTGAAATGCTTTTTCATGTCTTCTTGATCATTGGGATGTTGTGTATGTACGTGCACACATGGATTCGTACGTGTGGTATCTGCATAAGTCAGTAACCCGTGTTTCTAGGGGATCGACCTTTTCTGTTATTGTTATTTTACAAGAGTACTATATATAATCCAAATGCTATTCTTTCCCCTTAGATGTATTAGACATATTTTCTCTTTTTAGTATCCTTTTCAGTCTCCCAATAGTGTCCTCTGTTCTGTAGCAGAAACCCATGTGGTATTGATGAATTATTTGTTATATGTGGTTGGAATGTTTTGCTAATGTTTATGCTTTTTGTACCAATATTCATCAGCAACTTGGCCTGTAATTTTTATTTCTACAATGTAACTGTTAGATTTTGGCAGCAGGATTGGGTCATTGTCATAAAACAATTACTCCTTTTTTATATTCCAGAAGGGGTACGTCTTCCTTAAATAGTTCGAAGAATTCACTAGTGAAGGCACAAGAACTTAAATGCACTGTAGAACTTAAAGTGTTTTGTCCATTTCATAGATTATTGGGCTACTCAGCTCTTTTCCTTTGTTACTATGTCTGTTGTTATTTTTTCTAGGAATATGACTTTTACTAAATTTGAAAATCTTGTAGCATAAATATAAATAATCTCGTATTTTATTTTTTTAATATTTTATTTATTTATTTGACAGAGAGAGAGAGATCACAGGTAGGCAGAGGCAGGCAGAGAGAGAGGGGGAAGCAGGCTCCCCGCCGAGCAGAGAGCCCGATGTGGGGCTTGATCCCAGGATCCTGGGATCATGACCTGAGCCGAAGGCAGAGGCTTTAACCCACTGAGCCACCCAGGCAATCTCGTATTTTAAATGTCTATTAAATACAATATGTTAACAGATTTTTTTCTTTGGATTTTTTGATGTTTTCTTATTTTTTGTTGATCAATAGAGACTTTATTACTAATTTTTAAGAAATTATATTTACTGTTTTACTTTTCGTTTTACATTTGTTTTCTGTTTAGTAAATTTATGTTATTTACCTCCTTCCACTGTCTTCGAATTTAAAACTATATTTTTCAAATTCCTAGGGAAAATGTTAGTGATCTAAAATAACCTTTCAAGACTAAATCTATTCTTTTCTTTAAAAAAGATTTTATTTATTTGCCAGAGAGAGAGACAGAGAGTACACACAAGCAGGCAGAGAGGCAGGCAGAGGCAGCGAGAGAAGCAGGCTCCCTGCCGAGCAAGGAGTCCGATGTGGGACTTGATCCCAGGACCCTGGGATCATGACTTGAGCTGAAGGCAGCGGCTTAACCAACTGAGCCACCCAGGCGCCCCAAGACTAAATCTGTTCTTGAACCATTACTTTAGCTACATTCAACTGGCAAATTGAGGTCATAGCCTCATAATCATTTTATTTAAAATGCTCTCGATATCTTTTTGTGTTGTTTGTTAATCCTCTGGGTTATTTAGAGGTTTATTGCTTAATTTTCAATTGATGATGTACTAATTACATTTTTATTACTGATTTCTAGTTTATTTGCTCTGTGGACAAATAACATGCCATGTTTTCATCCAGTATTAGAAATTTCCTGGGACTTGATTTATTCCCCAAGATCTGATTCATTTTGGAAAATGATTCATATTCATTTCAAAACAAGTTATACTTGTATTGAATGCAGTAGTATCTTTAAGTCAATCACATTAGGTTTATTTTTCAATTATCAAAATTCTAGCCCCACTTATTTTTTCCCTATTTTTCTTTTCTATTACAAAGAGAAAGAGATGAACTCCCTCCCATCTCATTGTAACTTTGTATTTTTCTTTTTTTGATTCATGTAATACTAGCTGCATATAAATACAAAAATATTATGTCTAATGTATTTCCTTTGTATTGTTAAAAATATCCTTATTTATTTCTGGTAATACTGTATTTTAAAGTCTAATTTGCATAACATTATTGTAACCACACCAGCTTTATTTTGATTGTGGATTGCAGTGAAATTTTTTAAAATTTTCTTTTAGTTTTCAGCATTTATGTCTCTCTGTATTTAAGATGTGTCACAGTAAAAAAGCATGAAGTGGAGCATTTTTTTTAAATTAAATCAATATTAAAGACTTACATTGTGTATTGAGTTAACTTGCTCTTAATGTAATTATTGACGTATTTGAGGTTAAATACATCATCAAATTGGTATAGTAGGTGTGATATATAAATACAATGGAATACTACTCAGCCATCAAAAAGAATGAAATCTTGCCATTTGCAACTATGTAGATAGAGCTAGAGTGTATTATGCTAAACAAAAAAAGTCAGTCCCAGGAAGGCTAATGGTTCTTGATTTTACTCACATGTGGAATTTAAGAAGTAAAACAGATGAATATGGAGGGGGAGAGGCAAACCGTAAGGTACTATTCGCTACAGAGAACAACTCGAGGGTTGCTGGGGGAGGGGGTGGCATGGGCTAGATGGGGGATGGGCATTAAGGAGGGGACTTGTGATGAGTACTGGGTGCTGTATGTAAGTGATGAATCACTATATTCTAGTCCTGAAACTAACATCACCCTATATGCTGTCTAACTGGAATTTAAATAAAAACTTGAAACAACAACAAAAAATTTGAAAAAATAAGTGAATACATAATCAAAATTTTGTTTTATGTTCTCCCCACTTCTTCTCACTTTGCATTATTGACTCCCGCATTTGTCAAGTATTTTCTCTTTGTTATATTTGCACACTTTTATGATTCTTTTTGTCATTGTCCTTGAGAGTAATCTTTGACTTCTTATATCTAGCATAAGTTAGTACTTTTTCACATCTTGATCATTAGAATTAGTGTACTGAGCTCTAGAAAGGATCTAATTATTAAAAATACGCTTTTTGGTGTTTCACCTTCATACAATCATATTTCCAGTAAAACTCAATAGTAATAATTCACGTATTTTATACATACGAAATGAATACCATGAAATAGTAATATTTTATGTATATAAAAGAAAGACATGCAAATGAAAAGCAGAAAAACATAAATAATATGCATGCTTTGATCTTAATTTCAGTCTATTTAAGCACAATATCAAGTTGGAACAATGGTTAAATATAAACCTCTACTAAGAATATCCAAAGGACATAGTTGATCTCTAAAGACATTTAATGCTAAACCGTTCCTAATTCTTTTCAGACTTTTGAAAAGCTATGTGTTTTGTGTGACTTTTTCTGCTATGTACATCTAAAATGGGTTTAAGCAAAACTTTTTAAATTTCCTTTATAAATTTTGTTTTAAGATCAATTCTGATCTTAATTCTGAATTCTTTTCAGGTTTCGTCCTGATCAGTTCTGAATTCTGTTCAGGTTTCGTCCTTTATCACAAAAATCCCCAATATCACACTTGTCTTCTGGTCTTTTCTTTTTTTTCTTTACTTTCTTTCTTTTTTTTTTTTTTTTTTTACTATGATTCCCATTACACAAAATAGATGTTGTATCTTCCATGATTTCCTTAGGCTGCTGTTGCATTTATAAAATTTCCTGATAACTGTGTTCAGTAATCATTTGCAATGCCTAATCAGTTGTATTGATCTTCTCTTTGTGTACAGATTTCCCATCAGCCATGCATTTGTGAATCCCAGTTTGGTGTTCTCTTACTGCTTACCACTGATCTCCAAAGCATCGTGGTATGTGAGTACTGAACTTATCTAAAAATTTTCTGGGTTTTTTTTTTTTTTTTCAATTTCATCAAACTGGTTGGTATTTTTGTGTAAAAATATTTAGCAATTATGCATGTTTAAGGGAGAAAAAGAAATGAGTATTTACATATAGGAGTATATATGGTTTCCCGTGAGACCTCAAGTGAGTTCCTACCTAAGATTAATTAACCTGTTTTGATGAAATTTAAGTAAGCTGGGGAGAAACTAACCCTCACAGAAACATTTTAAAGGAGCATAATATGACCCATAGGTCATACTATGTACTTTTCACATGTGTGTATTTCTTTATTAACATAAGAATTTGTTAGACAGTTATAAGTATCCAAAGAAGAATAGCAGAATATGTCAGCCATTGTGGGTCTTCTTTCTCTGGGCAGGAAAGCAAACAATGCATTACAATATGACAAATAGCTCTCCAATTATGCATGAACAAGTTGAAGACTTGAAGAGGTCTTTACTATGTGGCTGCTCCTGGATGACATAGAATATGAAATACCATAATTATTGGTTTTAAGTTGAATATTTAAATGACTACAATCTCACTTCATCTCAATCCTGCTAGTATTTTTTTCACAGTAATATTTCAAAAACATAGTGTCTTTTATTGGATCAAGGGCAACACTGTTAAGAACTTTTATGACTTCTGTCTTGCATTGAGCTTTATCTCTGAGTTTATTTGTCATTGTTTCCCAAAACATGCTGTTACACTTCTGTCACATACTGTCTCTGCATCCCACAGATTCACCAAAATCTTTGTAATATTGTGGTTTCCCTTGAGTCGTTCTATTTCCCAGATGTTTCTCACATCTTTTTAGATCTTGTTCAGCTTTCCTTGATGCTCTGATCCAACCAGCAGCTAACCCAGGGGACCAGTGTCACTGCGTAGATTCAATTCTAGGTTTATAAGTAGAACCACAAAGCGCAATCCAACACAATCAGATATTTAAGTGTGGTTTTATATTATCTGAAACCTGTATTATATTAAAAAGGATGTCTCTCTCCTCAGTACATTTAAGCTCTTGAAGGACAAGGAGCCATTTTTACTCTCATGCACTATTACTCAAAGAACCGAGATCTTGAGAGAACAGCCAAGTATTTTTAAGGAATGACTAATCTAAGGAATTCAAAGATCCTGCAACTTTGGTAGTCAAGGTCTGTGAAGGGTCTGATCGTCCGCCATCTTACAAAGGAACAAGTTAGTCGGCCTGAATTTCATGAGTCTAGAAAGAAGATGGGAGACTTCTGAATCAGAAACAAGGGGCTGTTGGTCCCAGCAGAGCAGCAGACACAAAGTATCTATTCACATACCTCTGTGTTCCTTATGGTCCTGTCTTAGTTGTTTCTCTCCTGCTGGGTCCAGTATCAGAGCTCCCCACTGTGTGTCAGCACGGTTGTCCATGACTTGTCTTCTCAAAAACAAAAATAAAACCCAGGCCTTCGTTATTTGTGACCTCACATATCACACAAGCCCCTCTCTAGCTAATGTCTCTGAATTGAGTCCTTCTAGTTTAATTCTATGTATGCCTGGCAATAAACTTTCTAGATCACCATTATAATGCAGCTTCCCTATTTAAGTAAAAAAAAAAAAAGAAAGTGAAACAAACTTTTATTTCCCATTAAAGAAAACCCAGATTCCTATAGTGCCCCCTTAAGGTATCCTGTAGATGGGTTCAATGAATTTTTTCTAGGTTCAGTCAGGAATGCTACACTTTACCACCTGTCCTCTTCTACTCGTTCAGGTCCTCTCTTAATCTGTTCTCTCAAACTCGGTCTCATTTAACTGTCAACACAGAGTGCTATGGCCAGCTGTTCCATGACACCTTTCTTTAGTTCTCTCCTGGAAACTATGTTACCGTCCTCTAGTGCCCCATATGTCTTTCTAATTCATTGGATTTGGGGCCAATTTGCTATTTTGAGTTATAGTTGTTACCACTATTTGGTAAATATTCAGGATGCCTCATGTTTCCATCAGAAAAATGCCATAATTTTTTTCGGATAAAAATTCAAATTAGGTCATGGATTTAAAGTTATTAAGGTGTGAATTTTCTTTTAATGCTTTCTTATTTTTGAAGATATTACTACCTTAGATTTTTGTGACACACTCAGTATTTAAACAATAGTCTATCCATGTTTCTTCTTTCCTTGAATTGGCTATTTTATTTATTTTAACAATAATAAAATATTTAAGTTTTTATACATTAAGTTCAATAAATACTTGCTATTAAACAATATCTTTTCAGTTAAAAATTTACCAGTTTTAATATCTATAGTAGAGAACACTTTTATCAGTTAAGTCCAAAGGATTATTTATGCCATGTATTTTTATCTTCCTTTATAAATTCATTCTGATACATTTATATCCCAATCCTGATATATTTATTGAAATTATATGGAGCTCTGAGAACTCTCCATGGTGTATTTTTAACATTTTGTGAGATCCAGTTAATGATGAGTGGTATGGACAAAGTCTGTTGAATGACAATCTTCTTGAATGTTAACACTCCACAATGGCATTCTCTAGAATACACCAAAGCTATGACTCTTTGGGGGCTGTAATGATTTAGAAGAGCCACGCACTAGAATTCTCTAAGCCGTTATATCCAAGCTGCTGGAAGTGGTGAAGAACTGCCATTTGTCTACAAGACCTTGCTATAATGAACATATTTTAAAAGCTTCAAATGAAAAGTATGGGACAGAAAGAGTCTGTTTATGGCTGTCTGTATAATTTAATACAGCCACATGAACAAGTAGTGAAGTGAGCATTTACAGAAGCTTGATTGGTTATGGAATTCTTAAAATATTGTATAATACAATAACATTTCAACTGGAGGTAAAATTTGTTTTATTTTAATATATTAGAAAAATGCATCTCAGTCATATATATGTTGAAAAAAATGCCATGCATGCAATTAAATAACATGCCATTAGCTAATCTGGCTGCTTATAATTACAGCTCTTTCTCCCTAAAGAAAAATATGTCAGCACTTTATTTTCACTACAAATGAAAACAATAAAGTGAAAGTTAAATCAATATGTATTCTTTGTAAACAGTAAAATGAAGTTCATTTTTAGACTATCTTAAATGTGAGGTTTTTAAGACAAGTAGTAAAAGTCAAATCCAAATATATTTTTGAATAGGGGACTTTTGGTATGAAAGTAAACATAATAATCTGTACAGGAAAAAACTGGTCTGTGCAGTTCTCCGTATTTCCTCAACCCATATTGCCATAAAATTAAAAATCTATTTTGTTAAAACCGACGCCATTTTCAGAATATTTTAAAGTATTAGTATCCAGAGTCCTAATCTCTGAATCTGTACTTTGGAATTGCATTGGTGCACTGACCCAGTCAGCCTAGGGCCTGACATGTATTTAATCTGATGTAAAATGATGGAGGTTTTCTGTGTGAGGTGGAAAACTGGCTCCAGCGCTCCCGTCTCGTGTACAAGTTAAGGAGAACTGGAAAGAGCTCTAATATAATTCAAAATGGTTACATAAGTGATGTGCATTTTCTTTTTCTTGACTTTTTTAGAATTCACATTTAAATGCACCTTACTTCTACTCTCTCATCAGGCTAGATAATACTTGAGCTCAAGGGCCCTCTAATATTTATCTTCACATCACTGGCACGCAGCGGGTTCAAGGATTTCAGGGCTGACTGAGGAAAATGGCATGACCACTAGGTGGCAGTAGCTCACGCAGGCTGACTTGAACGCAGCTGTGACAGGTTGGCAGGAAGGGGAAAGTCCCTCACAGCCTGTGCCTGTCCTGTGGCTACAGTCAGAGGACATGATCCAGAAAGGAAGGAAGGCAGGGCAGCTCCTGGAGAAGAGGGGCACTGGAGATGTCCTTCCCCATCATGGCAGAGCTCCGTGCCAGGAGGGGCTTGCCATCTGCGTAACCTAGTAGGGGCAGGATGGAGTTTCGCAAAGTATACAAAACAGGCGGTTCTAACTGACTAAATATCTGCTTATCTGGGCTATGTTTAGCACAGTTGGGAGTGTAATAATTTAAGTTTGGTGTCATCAGGCTTTAGAGCTACAGGGTTTTGGCCTGTTTCACAGAAGTAAGTCATGTGGGGACTAGTATACAGAGATGATCTCTGGCTTTTTCATAGGAGGCAGTGCCTCACTCAAAGCATGGCACACAGGGGCAGACGGGTGTGTGCTGGAAATATACGACCAAATCATTCTGCATAATTGAATAATTTGTATACGTCTGTAACGACAATCCACTTTTATTCCCTTTATGGAAGGTTTGACAAACCAAGATTAAATCTCATTATATTGATCTTCATAAAGCCTTCATTGAAGCAGGATTATACACGGGATACAAGCATCTTTTCTTGTCACTCCTTCAGAAATCACATGTATTTACTTCTGTTTTTTCAGTAGGATTGAAATTGCTTTATATAAGGGATTTGAATTTCCTCCCTGTTTTATCAAAAGAGATCACAGTTGTACCTGGATATACATTTTCACTTTTATACTTGTTCAAATACATTAGCTCAGTTGATCCTTAATAACCATAAAGAAACATTGCATCCAGTAGTGTCTGGTGTGGTGTCTTTTGCACTGAGAGGAGGGCTTCATGTCTGGTAGGGTGACTGAAGCAGCTGGTGAGGAAAAGAATCAGAATATGCCCGACCATGTCGCGACTGAATGATATAGCAAGTATTTGGTAAAATTGCCGACCCCAGGATATTCCTGGGCATTCTCCTTATCACCGAGGCTTTTGGCTTTGGGATAGAAATCAGAAAAAAAAAAAAAAATGTAGAACGTTGCTGTAAGTGGACTGCTTTTGGATGCTTTCAGCCAGGAACAAAAAGAAAATTAAGGTTAGACAAATAATACCAAGTTTGTAGATTTTAGGCAGAGAAAATTATTTGATAGACCTGTATTCTATTTCACCTCTGCTTTCAATCTAAGATATTAAGTGTCCAGCAACTGGGGGCCTGCCAGGACTAGAGAAATCAACTACTTCTGTATGTCAAACACGGCAGATAGGTATGTCAATCACATTCCTCCCCAACCTTGTGCTGTGAATCTAAATGAGGGGATGAGGGTAAGCCCGGCAGCATGGAGGCCTAGTCCGTTCTCTCCTCCACATCTGTCCTCACGCTTTCTCTGCCAGTTCTGCGCCTTGTGACTGTCACCTCCATGGATGGCATCCCCACCATCCCCTTGCCCTCTGGCCTCCGTATAACCACTGTGAAGAAGCAGGAGAATGCAGCGCAAGAGAAAAGAGAGGCAGGGTGTTTCCTCTCCATCCCTGTCCACATCTTCCCAAGTCTCTTAGAATCTCTTCAGTTGACTTGTTCAGTTGGCCAACAGTTTCCAACCACAACCCGAGTACCAGGCATCCTTACGGATCACCTGAGAACATTTGCCATCCCCTTGAGGCTGAGTATAGCAGGCTGGACACACAGGCCCGTGCGGGAAGATAGCAGGCTGAAAGAGTGCCACAAACACATCGTGGTCTCTTGTCCCTTCGGTCCCTGCCTTCCTCACTTTTGAAAGGCTAGCTCAGTGGGTGGGGCATACGATCTTGGGGCTGTGAGTTCCAGCCCCACAATGGGTGTGGAGATTACTTAAATAAAATATCTAAAAAGTTATTTTTTTTAAAGGAAGAGATTTTTTATTAAAGATTTTATTTATTTATTTGGGAGAGAGAGAATAAGAGAGCGAGCCGAGAAGGGGCGGGGCAGAGGGAGAAGCAGACTCCCTGCTGAGCAGGGAGCCTGACACCTGACACGGGATTCGATCACGGGACTCCAAGATTATGACCTGAGCTGAAGGCAGATGCTCAACCAACTGAGCCAGCCGGGCCCCCAAAAGAATTACTTTAATATTTTTTAGGTATTTATTTTATCTATTAACTTTCTAACTAGAACTCTGTATATTTTTGGTAGTCTCTCTAGGGATCACGATATGGCTTCTTAACTCTTCAGAGTCTACGGAGAGTTGGTATTTCACTGCTACACACGAAGTAGGAAGCTTTCCAACACTGGGTTTGAGTCCTCCCTGTTGTGGCCAAGCTGTAGCAGTTACATGTGATGCATCTATATATGTGATCATCTCCATAATTCAGTGTCAAAATGTCTGCTCAAATCATTGTGTGTACGCTAAAGAACTTAGGAGAAAAATGGTCTGATGTATTTGCCTTTATATTGATACACCCGATGCTCGTCCCTTCTGGTGTGCCCAGCTTTCTTTCCCTTCAGCCAGAGAACAGCTTTTAGAGCCTCTGACATCAAAGGCTGCTGGCAGTGAATTATCTGAGTTTTCGTTTTATTTTGGCTTCATTCTGGAACGATATTTTTCTATGTAAATAGAATTCTGTGTTGGCGGCTTTTATTTTGTATTTCGTTCAGGACTTTAAAGTTAATGTGCTATTGTTTCTGATGAGAAATCAGCACTCATTCAAATAGTTCCCCTCTACGTAACATGTTGTTTGTCTCCAGCAAGAGCCATGATTTTCTTTTCATGCTTGTTTTTCAACCCTCTATGAGATGCCTGAGTCAGGTTTTCTTTCTGTTTATCCTACTTGTGGTTTAGTTATCATCTTGAACCTTACAATTTATGTCACTCCTGAATTTGGGTGATAGTTAGAGATTATTTCTTCCATACTGTCACTGTTTCTCCATTCTCCTCCCCTTCTGGGGCCCCGATTGCCATGTTAGACCTTTGGATATTGTCACAGATGCCCTTGAGGCTCTGTTATGTTTTAAAATCATTTTTATTTATGTTCTTCAAGTTGGATTTTTTTGATTAAATTGTTTTTAAAGATATTGGTTCTTCTACATCTGATTTGCTATTAAGCACATACAGTGTAATTTTAAAAATTAAATTAAATTTAATTTGATTTAATTTTAAACATTTTATTTATTTATTTGAGAGAGAGAGAGAGAGAACACGCACAGGGGAGAGGCAAAAGGAGAGGGAGAGAGAAATCCAAGCAGATTCTACACATGTGACTCTGGTGACAATAAGTACTTAAAAATCCTTTTCTGCTTATTCCAATATGTGAACTATCTTGGGGTTGTTCTGAAAATGGATGAGATTTTCCCATTATTTCCCGTGTTATATGATTTTGGATTATTTCTTCATATTGCGAGTGGTACATTATAAAGACTTTTAATTATATCACATGTTTCTTGGGAGTACTGATATTTTATTGTCACTTATGGGTAACTTGATTACACTCAGATAGCAGATTCTGGATCTTCTGTGCTTCGTGGCATTAAATACCTTCCGTTTAGCAGAGACTCATGTAAGTGTTAAGTATATTAGTTACCTGTTGCTGCATACGCATGGTCTCAGTTTAGCAGCTAGAAACAGCAGATAGTAAGTCGCATGATTTGCAGGGCAGGAATCTGAGAGTAACTTAGCTGTGTGATTGGATTGGAGTCTCTTGTGAGGCCACCAGTGGGTCTGTGCTCCTCAGAGACCGCACGGGCTAGAACCGACCTCCAGCCTTCATCACGTACCCTTCATGGGCTCTTTCCATAGAGCTACTCATAATGCAACTAGCTGGAGCTAGTGATCCAGATGAGAGAGAAAGCCTGACAGAAGCCTTGCTTGTTTGTGGGTTTTTGTATCCTAATCTCAGAGATGATACACCACCACGTCTGCCGTATGCTGTTGGCCACAGACTGATCTTGACCAGGTCTGGGAGGACCGCGTGAAAGGATGTGAACAGCAGGTGTCCTGGATCATTAGGGGCCGTCTTGGAGGCTGGTCACCACCTCTTGTCTGTCTTTACTTTTCTCACGTTTCCTGTGCAGCCCCCAAGAAGACCTGCTCCTTCTCATGACCCTCCATAATCTCATCCCATTCACAGCATCGGGTCACAGTCTGTAATATTTTCATCTAAATTAGATCTGGGTCAGGGCATCCCTTGGGGGTGGTTCCTCGGATCCAGATTCCAGAGTGCAGGCCTTCTCGGACTTCCCCTCCCCACAGACCAACCAGCAGTGACGCAGCCATTGTAATTATTGTCAGCGCTCCTGTTCAGAAACTGGGGAGTGGATGGGCTTTCACACAGACCTCGGTTTCAAATTCTCACTCTTTCATTTACGTTTTCTTTGACTTTGGAAAACTTCAATTACCGTAAGTTATTCCTGCTAGCTACCCTGTAAAGAAGATATTAAGACCTCCATCTGATTTCAGAGAAAGGGGTTCATGCAGTTCATTGTATGAACCGGGTCTGGTTATCCGTCCTTTTCCATTCCTGTCTTCCTCTGCTGTTTTCCACTCTGTCCTGTGCGCCTGATTCAGGGGACGGGTCAGGCACACATACTGCATCACTTGGGCTCCTTTGCCTTCAGACTTTCTATTGACGTCAGCCCATGGAAAATCATAGCAGGAGCACAGAAGGTTAGTAAGTGGAGAGCTGGGGCATTCTTTTTCCCTCTCTTTCCAAAAGCATTACCTTCATTCTGAATACTGTCCTTCTAGAATTTTATGTGACCTTTGCCCCCAGTACACCTGTTCAGTCTACTTGACCCTTCAACAGAGGGTAGTGATGTCTTCCCACTGCTGTTGGTCTCTGAGAACCTAAACATTATGATTCCCTTCACTCTGCCCATGTCTGAAAATGGCCGCTTTATTAAATTTTATTTAAACACCTAATTTGGGATTTGTTCTGTTTCTGAAAAGGATCCTGAATAATAAGCATTTCCTTTCCTTTTCCATTAAACAATATATTTTATATATGTATATAACATATACATATATAATATGTATATTATGTTATTTACATATGTATATAAATAATATATATTTCTAATATATATTATATATTCTATACCAGGATACTGTTTAATTATTCATTCTTTAATATATTTATGTTATGTATAAAATGTATACATTATATATTAAGTATATAAGAGGTATAATAAACATAAATTTATATATAAACATATATTTGCATACAGGCACAGAAGTATGTGTATATATGTATACATGTATGTGCATATGTGTACATATACACTTTCACACCTACATATTTAAAGAGGAAGACTCTCAAGAGAAGAGAATTAAGCATGCAGAATTATCTTAGTGGAAAAGCATTTCAAGCCTCCAGAGACAAAGATGGGCAGCTTCAGAGCAGGCTGGGGTCGAACCTGTTTCATTAGCAACTGAGCACAGCCCCTAACATCTTGCTCATCATTTCTTCCTATTTTTTTTCTGATGTTGAAACAATCTTCAAGTTGCAAGACCTGTGGATACCAAGCCTGTCCTTGCATAGAGGAATATTTTTAAAGGCCCCACAATGCAAAGCTGAGAGAAGTATCACAGATGCCTCGAGTGAGACAATGGGCACCTGCGTGCTCTGATAAGGAAAGAAAGACTTCTCTTGTAGGGACGAAGACTGCTTCTACCGTTCCCCTGTGATGCTCAGAGTTCTAGAATGATTCTGATGAACCTGATGCTACAAACAGCCATTTGCATACTATTTTTTCCTCTAGCAGCTGGTGGGTGGAATTTTGATGAGCTAGCTCAGGTAGGTTGCTCAGAAGACCGAAACACATCCCTTAATCCGCAGGAGTGACAGCTGCCGCCGACTTCTGCCGCGCTTATTACTGGCTACCTGAAGGAAGTGGCAAATAAAGGAGAGCAGAATGGGGGGATTTCGTTATAAGCTGGTCTTTCATCATGAGGTCATCATTGTCCTATTTCTTAATCGGTTCCAATTATGATTCAGATAGCGGAGCCATTCCTTAATCTCCTAGAGCCTCATTTTATTCTCCGTAACCTGATAGGTTGAGAAGCGTGACAAATCAAAGACCGTTCATAAAAGGAAAATTTCACCTTCCTTGCTTCATGCACACTCTCTGAAGTAATAATTCCCATCTCTCAGGTTCATATAAGGACTAAATGAGTTGACAAATATAATATGGCTAGATATGTAGTAGATACTCAACATATGTTCATATACATTTTTGCAGTTTAATGAGTAACTATATATATTACATATAATATTAAAATATTTAATTAATATTCATTAGTATATATCATTTATTATATATTTATATTATTAATATAATATTAATTTTAATGTTTATATTTATAAATATAACATATTTAATAATATAATAATTATTTATTAAATAATTTAATAACAACATAATAAAAATAATATAAAATAAACTATGATTTAATAATTAATAAATATATGTTTATACTTATGATTAATATTTACTATTAATATTTTAATATTAAAATGTATTTATATATTTATATATAAAAATATAATATACTGGGCCCTAGGCTAGAAGCTAAAGAGAAAAATTGAGGGGGAGATATATATATATATATATATATATATATATATATATATACTGGAGGATATGCATATATATATATATAATGCACATATGAGCAAACTTCTATAAATTTATGTATGTAAGAATGTTAAATAGGAGTTTTCCTGTTTTTATGGTGTTGAGTCTAAGACCCCTAACCAACAACAGTAATAACTTAAAACACTTATTTTATAAAGAAAAAACATGCAAGCTACCAAACCATCCCCTGGAGGAAATGCTGGGAGGTGGCAGGAGTTGGTCACCATTCCTGTCTCTTCCCCAATATGTACAGAAATAAAAGTCGAGAGGAGAGGTACAGCTGTGTGACCTTGTATTTGACTCCCTGTCCTCTGTAAAAGACACAATCACCATATAAACTTAACAGACCAAAAAGGATCTTCAGTTGGAATTAGACATAGAGGCAAGGGACAGCCGGAATCTTCTTAGGCAGCTCGCCGTACAGATGATATTCACATTCCCAGCATGGTGCTGCTTCCATGGTAACAAGGATTAGAGAGTTTTTGAGAAAGCCAGGCATAACCTCCTGAGGAATGGGAGGGTATGTACATAAGAAATGGGGGCCCACTCCAATCCAGAGATGACCAGAAGACATGAAGTTGCTGGTAATGTCTAAAAAGGGTCTTGGTAAAATACTGAGCAACCCCTGCACACCTGTTAGAATAGGAACACTGACAACATCAAATGCTGGTAAGGACATGAAGCAACTGGAACTCTCACTCACTGGTTGTGGGAATGCAAAATGGTGCACCCACTTTGGACGACAGTTGGGTGGTTTCTTACAAAATTAAGAAAAAATGCTTTTACCCTGTGTAATTTTACTCCTTGGTATTTACCTAAAAGACCTAAAAATTTACGTCCACATGGAAACCTGTATGTGGATGTTTATAGCAGCTTTATTAATAATCCCCCAAAACTGGAAACCACCAGATGTCCTTCAGTAAGTGAATGGATAAACAAGCTTTGTTACATTCAGACAATGGCATATTATTCAGCACTAAAAAGGAACGAGCTACCAAGTCATGAAGAGACACAGAGGAACCTTAAATGCATATACTGAGTTAAAGAAGACAATATAAGAAGGCAACATTCTGTGTGATTCCAACTATATGACATAATGGAAAAGATGAAACTGCAGAAGTAAAAGAAAAATCACTGGTTGCCAGAGGTTGTGAGCGATTGAGGGAATTAGGCTGGGCAGAGCACAATGGATTTTTAGGGCAGTGAAACTATTCTATGTGACACCATAATGATGGAAACATGTTGTTATCCATATATCTAAATCCATAAAATATAAAACACCAAGAGCAGGGTGCATGGGTGGCTCCATCAGTTAAATGTCTACCTTTGGCTCAGGTCATGATTTCAGGACCCTGGGATCAAACCCTGCATCGGTCTCCCTGCTCACTGGGGAGCCTGCTTCTCCCTCTCCCCACTACGTGTGCTCTCTCCCCTTATCTCTGTCTCTCTCAAATAAATAAATAAAATCTTAAAAACATAACAAGAGGGTCACCTGGGTGACTAAGTCATTAAACCACTACCTTCGGCTCAGGTCATGATCCCAGGGTCCTGGGATCGAGTCCCACATCAGGCTCTCTGCTCAGCAGGGAGACAGCGTCTCCCCCTCTCTCTCTGCCTGCCTGTGATCTCTGTCTGCCAAATAAATAAATAAAATCTTAAATAAAACAACATCATAAAAAGATAATAAAACACCACAAGTGAACCCTAATGTAAGCTATGAACTCTTGGTGTAAATGATGTGCCAGTGTCTAATCATTATTGTAACCAGTGCATCCCTCCAGAGGGGACACTGAAAATGGAGCTAACTATGCCTGTGGGGGAGTAGGGATTTATGGGAAATCTGTACGCCACCTTCTTAATTTTGCCATTAACTTGAATTGCTCTAAAATAATAGTCTTTTAAAACAAATGACAAACAAAAAGGTCTTGGTATAGTAAGTGTGGGATAAGGATTAGGACAGCCATGACCTGTGTTCTGTTGGGCCCCACATGGGATGGAAGAAGACAGTGTGTCAGAGGCTCAAGGTGAAGCATGGAGGTGTAAGAGGAGGAAGATACTGTAGGTCCCTCCAGTAATTCCTGGGACAAGAGGGATCATGTAGAATTTGGGATATATGTGGTTGGAATATTGCTGAAGGAATCAAGAGGAGACAAGGATTTCTCTGAAGGATTCCTCCATGATTGACCTTAACAGGGCAAGTATCACCCCAACATAACTACATGTGCCTTTTGGCTGCTCATACCATCTTGGACCTGTTAATTTCTGAGTTGGTTTAACAGAGCTCTATTTAAAAAAAAAAAAAAAAAAAAAAACATTGCCTCCCTTAAAGTGTCTCAACGGGTATGTATATCTAATACTTAGTAAGCATTGCAAATATATTCTGCGTGAGTCCAGAGCTACGCAGGTGTACTGCCGAAAAATCTTATTTGCTCTGAAATTAGCAAATTGCTTTGTTTCACTGGAGTCACAAAACTCGAGGAATTATTAGAGAAGCAAAATAATTTGTCCAAGTCACAGAGTTAGCAAAAATATAGCCAGGATCTGAACCCAAATATGATTCTTAACCATTATCCAAAACTGGGCCCCACAATAAAGGGCAATTTGTCACTGAAAAAATACCAAGCACAAAATCTAGTTAATAAAAATAAAAGTATGCTCAGCACATAGAGTTTCTCACTAATAATTGAAGATGATGGCTACATTGATTTATGAGTGCATTACTGGTTACTCTGTCAACCTGCTGAAGGGTCTGCGTGCATGTTTGGAGAATATGCTGGCGAACTGTGCACTGTGCTGGCAGTGCTTTCCGCTGTCACTGAGATTGATGTGATAATAAAGGGGGGGTAATCAGGTGAGCAAAGAACTTTTCCCAGGACCCTAAACCCGAGATTCCAAGAAAACAAGCACAACTTAAATAATTGAATAAGGAATCCCTATGGACTATATTGCCCCCACAGAAAAACTAACACTTTCAGCTCCTATTTAGAGAATTGAAATGTTAAAGGAACCATTTCTCTTAAATGCAAACACCAATAAACTATGCTAAAGTGTAAACTGTTTCCTTACTACATATATCCAAGGGGAAGATGGATGCAGCACTGTTAAGTAATTATTTTGTGTCCAGCACAGGGATAGGCAGTTCACATATTATTATACATCTACAAAACCCTTTGAGGTGAATATTATTTTCATTTTGCAGATCAGAGAACTGAGAATCAGTGCCAAGTATCACGTTGCCAGACGTGAATATTATGACGGTTTGTAAAACTTTCTGTGATAAATTCATCATTATTTCTGAAAACCAGGAAGGAAGTCTTTAATCAGGTTTTTGAAATGTGTTAGGTAATTCTCAATTTTATGTATCCAGGTGAGAGAATGGCCCACCGTAGATTTCTGCGTGGAAGTGTTGGTGCTTGAATATGTATTACAATTGAAGTCAAATGGAATACAGGCAGAACTGTCTTTGGTTGTGCATCTTTTGACTTAAGTTCAGTTCAGCAAACACATTGAACATCTAGTATGTAGTGTTATTCATTTATTATTCTATTAACAAACCTTAGTGAGTACCTAGTGTGTGCAATTAAGGAAATGTGTTAATGAATATTTTCATTATTAAAAACTGACCAGTAGCTAATATAGGTGTGAAGTAATACGTATAAAATGATGGACACGTGAACAAAGGGAGGGAAATGTATGGGAAAAGAATAAAACTGTAAACAAATACGGAAAAGGATATCAACAAGTAATTTATAGAAGTTGTAATCCAAAAACATTAAAACATTAATGAAACTCAGAATTATTTGTTTTCAGATAAAAACAAAATGCAACGGAAGTACTGTCGTACTATACCTATTTGGCCAAAAAACCCACAAGCTTAGACAACATTGAGTGTTGGAGAGGACTTGAGCATTCTGAGCCCTCTGAGTGACTGCTGGGAGAGTGTGGACACCTTTCTGCCGTGTTTATTAATGACCTGTTCTTGGATCTACATCCCACAGAACTTCCCACAGAAGTCCATGAGCTATACCACTGGAGTGCCCAGGGCAAGGCAACAATGTCACCATCACCGGGAAGATGAGTAATAGACTCCCATTCCCATGAATATGCGAGTTGTAATGGTTAATTTTGTGTGTCAGTTTGACTAGGCCAGGGAGTGCCCAGATTAAACATTATTTCTGGATATGCCTGAGGGTGTTTTGAGTGATATTGGTTTTTAAATTTCCATGAAATCAGTAAAGTAGATCATCCTCCTCAGTGTGGGTCAGCATCACCAATCTGAGGAAGGCCTGACTAGAACAAAATGTAGAGGAAGGAAGGGGTCTCTTCGTATTCTTCCTGTCAGGTTGCTTGAGCTGGGATATTGACCTTCTCAATGCTCTTGGTTCTTAGACCTTTAGATCGTGACTGTAATCTCCATCCTCAGCTCCCCTGGTTCTCAAGCTTTTGACTTTGGAGGGAATTAAACCACCGGTTCTCTTGGGTGTCTAGCTTGGAGATAGCATATCATGGGATGACTCCATAACGACATGAACAAATTCCTTATAATAAGTCTCTTTTCCTATATTTGCATACATAATATACACATACATACATAGATGTATATTCATGAATCTTGTATTTGTTCTGCTTCTGCAGAGAACCCTGTGGTCTATGATGAGGAAGAAAGGAACTACAACAGAGAATGTGGAATAAAGCAATAAATAAATGACATAGAAAGGTGTCTGGTGTAGATTAGTGATAATGTACTGTGGACTCAGTAAGATTAATTCAGAGCTTAGTACCTGAGGCCAGAGAGGGAAGACATCAACATTCTGTCTCATTGAATGCAATTAAAACTAATTTTAAAAATGGTTTCATTTACAAAATTGACCAAGACTCTCAAGTACATAGGAATAAACACACAACACACATCCATGTATTAATATAATACATGGATGTGTGTTTATATATGTGTACATGTGTGCTCTCTATTGAAGACCATTAAAATAAGAACAGAGAAAAGGAAAGATATTCTTTGTTTTTTGATGAAAAAAATCAGTACGGAATACGCACAATAATGGAAATTCTTCAACTAAACCATATGTTCATTGTTATTGCAAACACAAATCTCAATAGGGATTTTTACATTTTTCCCCCTTATTTTGTTTGTCTCAACAATTTGATCTTAAAATTCAAGGGAGAAACTAAAGGATCAATGATACTAAAGACAGTATTTGAAGAAAAATAAGCCGGGGCACTTTCTCTACTAAATATTAGGACTCCAGACTTTCAGATTAGTTCTGAGAAAGACAAGGTGACCCGCGAAAGGGAATAGGGAGTCCAAAGATAAACCAAGACATATTAGGAAACAGAGGTGGGTTTCAACTCAGTGTAGAGGGGATGGTCTACTCAAGCAATAGTTTTGGACAAAAATAAGGATCATATTTTATGGTATATTTTTTAAGAATATGGGGTTTATATGGGTTCAAAATCCTTTTCTTTCTCTATGACATGCTGTTTTCAGGAAGTTACTTTATCTTAATGTCCATATCTGTTGAATGTACTTAAAGATAGTACTTAACTTATAAGCTTAGGGAGATTCAATGTCCCTGCATTAAGTGTGTATGTAATAAGCAATAGGTATGTGTTAGCTATTGTACTCATTATAAATCCAACTGATAGGCTGCATAATTAGGACTATTTCCCTCCTAGTTAACTAATTCATTTATCCATTCAAAATTATTTCTTGCAAAACTGTTGTGTACCAGGCGCTGTTCTGAGTAGTAGACTTAAGACAGTGTAGGAAGCAGAAGTGAATCCTGCTTGCATGGAGCCATGAGTCTTAGGAAAGGAGATTAATTTGAAGAATATAAATAAGTTAAATATTTAGACTATTAACTGATAATGAAAGCTGTGGGGATAAATAGGTCAAAAATGGAATAGGATTGGGTACAACAGAGTTTGTGAAATTTAAGCATGTGACCAATGAAGGCCTTATTTAAAAAAAAAAAAAAAAGGCCATTTTATGAGTAAAGTATGGATGGTGGAAATGGAACAAGTCATAGATACCACATAGGGAAGAGTACGTCCCCTGCTTCTCTCCAGTCCTGCCACCATACAGAACGAAACCGAGTCCACAGCGAGTCCATGCCTTCACTTTGGCCCTATCTAGTTTGAATCAGTGGATCCTCAAATAAATCCTGGAAAAGAAATGGAGTATGACTCAGTTTACTTCCAGTGCTAGTTTGCCGAGATTTTTATTATGAGAGGGTATTAGATTTTGTTAAATATTTTTCCTAGGTCAATAGATATAATCATGTGACTTTTCCATTTTACCTAAGGTAAAATCCCTCCTGGTTGTGATATATAATTATTTTTAGACATTGTGGAATTTATTTATTTTTTATTTTTTCAAGTTTTTATTTAAATTCTAGTTAGTTAACATATAGTGTAATATTGATTCCAGGAGTAGAATGTAGTTAGTGACTCATCACTTACATACAGCACCCAGTGCTCATCACAATAGCGCAGCCTCTCTGGAAAACACTGTGGGAGTTCCTCAGAAAGTTAAAAATAGAACTCTATAATCCAGCAATTACACTACTGGGTACTTACCCAAAGATTCAAAAATACTGATTCAAAGGGACACATACACCCCAATGTTTATAGCAGCATTATCAATAATAGCCAAATTATGGAAAGAGCCCAATTGTACATTATTGGATTTTTTAATTTAAATTCAATTAACTTAAGATATATTAGTTTCAGGGATAGAATTTAGTGATTCATCAGTTGCGTACAACACCCAGTGCTCATTCCATCATGTGCCCTCCTTCATGCCCATCACCCCGTTACCCCGTCCCTCCCCACCTTCCTCAAGCAACACTCAGTTTGTTCCTTATAGTTACGAGTCTCTTATGTTTAGCCTCCCTCTCAGTTTTTATGTTATTTTATTTTTCCTTCCCTTCCCATGTGTTTATCTGTTTTGTTTCTTAAATTCCATAGATGAGTGATTTGTCTTACAGTATTTGTCTTTCTCTGACTTATTTCACTTAGCTTAATATATTCTAGCTCAGTCCACATCACTGCAGATGGAAAAATTTCATTCTTTTTGATGAGCTGAGTAATACTCCATTATATGTGTGTGTGTGTGTGTGTGTGTGTGTGTGTTTATCTCAACTCTTCTTTATCCATTCATCTATTAATGGACATCTGGGCTCTTTCCATAGTTTGGCTATTGTAGACATTGCTGCTGTAAACATTGGGGTGCATGTGCCCCTTCAGATCACTACATCTGTATCTTTGGGGTGAATACTCAGTAGAGCAATTGCTGGGTCATAGACTAGCTCTATCTTTAACTTTTTGAAGAAACTCCATATTGTTTTCCAGAGTGACTGTACCAGCTTGCATTCCCATCAACAGTGGAAGAAGGTTCCCCTTTCTGTGCATCTTCACCAACATCTCTTGTTTCTTGAGTTTTTAATTTGAGCCATTCTGACCAGTGTGAAATGGTATCTCACTGTGATTTTGATTTGTATGTCCCTGATGCCAAGTGATGTTGAGCATTTTTCATGTGTCTGTTAGCCATTTGTTTGTCTTCTTTAGAGAAACATCTGTTTACATCTTCTGCCTATTTCTTTTTTTTTTTTTAAGATTTTATTTATTTATTTCACAGAGAGAAATCACAAGTAGATGGAGAGGCAGGCAGAGAGAGAGAGAGAGAGGGAAGCAGGCTCCCTGCTGAGCAGAGAACCTGATGCGGGACTCGATCCCAGGACCCTGAGATCATGACCTGAGCCGAAGGCAGCGGCTTAACCCACTGAGCCACCCAGGCACCCTTCTGCCTATTTCTTGACTGGATTTTTTTTTATTATTTTTTAGGGTATTGAGTTTGATAAATTCTTTATAGATTTTTGGATACTAGCCCTTTGTCTGATATTTCATTTGCAGATATCTTCTTCATTCCTTAGTTTTGCCTTTTAGTTTTGTTGATTGTTTCCTTTGCTGTGCCAAAGTTTTTTTTTTTTAATCCTGATGAAGTCCCAATGTTCATTTTTGCTTTGTTTCCTTGCCTTTGGAGACATGTCTAGCAAGAAGTTGCTGTGGCTGAGGTCAAAGAGTTAGCTGCCTGTGTTGTCTTCTAGGATGAAAGACCTAAATATGAGATAGGAATACATCAAAATCCTAGGGGAAAACACATTATTGTATTTAATTTGCTAACTTCTCATACAGGATTTTTGCATCTGTGCTTACGAGAGATATTAATCTTTAGTTTTCATTTCTTCTAATGACTTTTCCTGGTTTTACATCAGGAAATGAGTCATAAAATGAGTCAGGAAATATTCCCTCTGTCCATCCTCTGAAAGAGATGGTATAGAATTGGTGTAATTTCTTTCCTAAATGTGTGGTAGAATTCACCAGTAAACCCATCAGGGCACTTTTTTTTTTCTGTTGTGGAAAGTGATTAATTATTGATTCATAAATATTTATATTGGATTATTTATATTATGTATTTCTTGTGTGAGTTATGACAAATTGTGTATTTTGAGGATTTGCCCCATTTTATCTGGGCTATCATATTTGTGGAGATAGAGTTGTTCGTAGTATCCATTTATTATCTTTTTAATGTACATAGCATCTGTAGTGGTGTCTCTGATTTCATTCTTGATATTAGTAACTTGTTTCCTGTATTTTTATTTCCTTAAATAATCTGATTAGAGGCTTATCAATTTTATTGTTCCTTTCAGAAAAGCAGCTTTTGGTTTCATTAATTTTCTCTATTGATTTTTTGGTTTTAATTCCTTTTTTTTTTAATGATTTTATTTATTTATTTCACAGAGATAGATCACAAGTAGGCAGAGAGGCAGGCAGAGGGAGAGGGTGAGGCAGGTTCCCTGCCGAGCAGAGAGCCCAATTCTTGGCTCAATCTCAGGACACTGGGATCATGACCTAAGCCGAAGGCAGAGGCTTTAACCTGCTGAGCTAAGCAGGTGCCCCTAATTCCATTTATCTTTGCTCTCATTTTTAAAAATTTAATTTAAAAATTAAATTAAAATTAAAAATTAAATTAAAAATTCAAGCATGGGGCTTGAACTCAACTTGAGATCAAGACCTGAGCTGAGGGGTACCTGGGTAGCTCAGTGGGTTAAAACTCTGCCTTCAGCTCAGGTCATGATCCCAGAGTCCTGGGATCAAGCCCTGAATTGGGCTCTCTGCCCAGCAGGGAGCAGGCTTCCCTTCCTCTCTCTCTGCCTGCCTCTCTGCCTACTTGAGATCTCTGTCTGTCAAATAAATAAATAAAATGCTAAAAAAAAAAAAAGAAGACCTGAGCTGAGATCAAGAGTTGGGCATTTAACTGACTGAGCCACCCAGAAACCCCTATCTTTCCTTTACCCATCTATCCTAAAGTCTATCCTGTGAAACCTGTTATAAGCCAAAATGGCATAAAGTAAAGAAGCAACTACCACAATGCACGTGGAAAATTTTTTGCGTGTTTTCAGACCCTCTAAATAACTTCTCTTAGGTTTCTCTGGTACCTTATGCCATATCATCCTAATGGATGCACAGAATAAATCAAGTCAAGGATAGATGCTCGCAGACATAGTTCAGAGCTATGGCAACTTGATGCTGAGATACTGAGTGTATTTCCCAGGAAAGGAGCTTGGTGGACTCACTGCACCCAGGGTGTGTGCTGCCCCTATAACAGCTCAGTGCAAAACAAATACTGAACACTATTTTCAGTTTTCATCTTATTTTATGACAGTGAAGTCCTCTTCAAATATCTTTCAGTTACCAAAAACAGGTATGAAGGGGAGGTATTTGGCAAAAGATAAGGAGAATAATACAAAATTTCAAAAGGTGGAGGATACCTATATATATAAACAAAATGATGAATTTCTATCTAAGCACTTACTTTGCTACATCCCACAGATTTTGACAAATGTGTTTCATTCTCATTTATTTAAAAATATTGCTTAATTTTACTTAAGATTTGTTCTTTCACCATTTATCTAGAGGATCATTGCCTAATCTCTGTGTATTTTCTCATGCTCTGAGAGCAGATTTTGTATAATTTCTATATTTTTTGATTTGATAAGATGTGTTTTATTGCCTCTAATGTACCCTATCTTTTTTTTAAATTAAGATTTTATTTATTCATTTGACAGAGAGAGGGGGAGGGAAAGAGAGAGAGAGCATTAGCAGGTAGGAGTGGCAGAGGGAGAGGGAGAAGCAGACTCCCTGCTGAGCAGGGAACCTGATGAGGGACTCGATCCCAGGACTGAGGGATCATGACCTGAGCCGAAGGCGTGTAACCGACTGAGCCACCCAGGTGTCCCTAATGGGGTCTATCATGATGAATGTTCCTTGTGAACTTGAGAAGAATATGTATCTTATGGTTTTGGAAAGAAATAGTCTAAATGATCAATTATATCAAGTTGGGTGATTTGTTAAGTTCAACTAAGTCCTTACTGATTTTCTGCCTGCTGGATCTGTTGATTTCTGATAGATGGATGTTGAAGTCTCCAAATGTGATAATGGATTAATTTATTTCTCTATAATTCTGTTAGTTTTGCCTCTCATAGTTAGATATCCTGTTGATAGGTATATATGTATTAAGGATTGCTAGGTCTTCTTGGAGATTAACCTTTATCATCATGTAGTACCCTCCTTCATCTCTGATAATTTTTTTTAGCTTTCAAGTTTACTCTGTGTGAAATTAAAATAGCCACTTTTGCTTTCTTTTGATTAGTATTATTCTGATATATTTTTCTATTTTATTTTTAAAATTTATATATGTCTTTACACTTAAAGGGACTGTCTTGTAGACAATGCATTGTTAGTCTTGTTCTTTAACCCAGCCTGACAATCTTAGTCTTAATTTGTGCATTCAGGCCATTGATATTCAAAGTGATTATTGTTGTAATTGGATAACTATCTACCATATTTGTTTCTGTTTTCTATTTGTGGCTTTCCTTATTTGCTTTTTTTTTTTTTTTTTTTTTGCTTTCTCCTCTTTTTCTGCCTTTTAGTGGTTTTAATTAAGCATTTGATTACATTTTCTCTTCTTAGCATGTTAGTCATACTTCTCTTCTTAAAAAGAAATTAGTGGCTACATTAGAGGTTGCAATATTTGCTGCTAATCCAAGTCATCTTTCAAATAACACTGTACTACTGAACAGGTGGTATATCATAGAATAAGAAAACAATCCTAGGGACGCCTGGGTGGCTCAGTGGGTTAAGCCTCTGCCTTTGGCTTAGGTCATGATCCCAGGGTCCTGGGATCAAGCCCTGCATCAGGCTCTCTGCTCAGTGGGGAGCTACTTCCCCCACTCTCTCTGCCTGCCTCTCTGTCTACTTGTGATCGCTCTGTCAAATAAATAATAAAATCTTAAAAAAAAAAGAAAAGAAAACAATCCTATTTCTTCCCCTCCTATTCCTGGTATTGTTGCTGTCATTTATATTACTTATATATAAGCTTACATTAGCATATCTATATCATATATACCTACATAAGCGCACATGATTGAATAAACTGTTGGTGTTATTTTAAACAAGCTTATCTGTCAAATCAATTAAAAATAAGAAAAATAAAAATTTTTATTTTACCTTCACTTAATCGTTCTTTAATGGTTTTCCTTTCTTTATGTAAGTTCAAGTTTTGGACTTACATCCTTTCCTTTTTTTCTAAAAAACTCCTTTTAACATTTTTTGCAAGTCAGGTCTATGACAACAAATTCTTTCAATTTATGTTTGACAAAGGTCTTAATTCTCTTTCACTTTTGAAGGATAATTTTACAGTGCACAGAATTCTGGATTAGTGGTTTCTTTTCCTCTCAGTGTTTGAAAAACTAGCCCCCCCCCCCCACTTTGTCTTGCTTGCATGGTTTCTGAGTAGAAGTTAGATGTGATTCTTATCTTTGTTTCTCGGTAGGAAAGGTGTTTTATCTCTGGCTCCTTTCAAATATTTTTTTCTTTATCTTTGAATTTTGTGTAGTTTGAAGATGAAATGCTTAGGTGACTTTTTTTTTTTTTCTCATTTATTCTGCTTGGTGTTCTCTAAGCATCGTGGATCTGTGGTTTGGTGCCTGACATTAATTTGAAAAAAATTCTTGGTCACTAGTGTTCTGTGTCCTTCTGTTCTTTCTCTCCTTCCTCTCCTTCTGGTATCCCCATTACATATGTACTTTATCTTTTGTGGCTGTGCCATAGTATTTGGATATATTTTTCTGTTTTGCTTTTCCAGTCGTTTTTTCTCTTTGCTTTTCAGTTTTAGAAGTTGCTCTTGAGATTTCCTGAAGCTCAGAGACTGTTTCTCAGTCGTGTCCAGTTTACTCATGAGTCCATCAAAGACATTCTTCATTTCTGTTAGTGTTTTTGGACTCCGGCATTTATTTTTAGTTATTTCTTAGGGTTTCCATCTCTCCGCCACTACTGTCCATCTGTTCTTGCATATGGTCTACTTCATGCATTAGAATCCTTAGCATATTACTCATGCCTATTTAAATTTCTGGTCTGATAATTCTAACACTCCTGTCCTGGTTTTGATGCTCTGTCTCTTCAAATTGTGTTTTTTTCCTTTTAGGATGCCTTGTGATTTTTTTCTTCTTAGTCGGTCATGATGTAACAAGTAAAACGAACTGTTGTGAGCAGACCATTAGGGTTGACTGTGAGGAGAGGAGAAGCACTCCATGTCCTGTCATTAGGTCCCAGGCCTTTAGTGAGCCTACGCTTCTGGACTGTGAGCTTCATTAGAGTTTCCCTGTTTGTTCTTCCCCTTTGATGGGACAGAGTGGCTAGAATGAGCTGGAGTTGGGTATTTCCCTTCCCCCAATCACTGGGCTTTGATACTACCCAGCAGGTTAGGGCCTAGTTGAGTAGTTTCTCCCGAGGGTGCACCATGTTAAACAGAACAGAGTGCTGTGGTTTATTTCTAAACGATTCCCATTTTCCTGTCCCCTGTATGCTGCAGGAAAGAATATTTCTCTGATATTTACTATGAGAACCTTGTCCTTTAAGGTCTGGTTTAAGGTCTGGTTTCTACTGAGTTCAAGCCCCATGACATCACAAGCCCCAGGGCCTTGTCTCCCACCCTTGGCAAGAGCATTTTCTCCTGAGTGTCAAGCATTAACCACTGGGCCCCATCCCCTTCCTCAGGCCCCTGCTAATATCACCTGTCTCTCTCCCTTTTTGTGCTTAGACCACAAGTCTGTTTAGAAAATTTCTTTTGAAAATATTATTTATTTAAAAGCACATTGGTTTAGATTATGCTGAGTGGAATAAGTCAAGCAGAGAGAGTCAATTATCTTATGGTTTCACTTATGTGTGGAGCATAACAAATAGCATGGAGGTCAAGGGAAGATGGAGAGGAGAAGGGAGTTGGGGGAAATTGGAAGGGGAGGTGAACCATGAGAGACTATGGACTCTGAAAAACAATCTGAGGGTTCTGAAGGGACGGGGGGTGGGAGGTTGGGGTACCAGGTGGTGGGTATTAGGGAAGGCACGGATTGCATGGAGCACTGGGTGTGGTGCAAAAATAATGAATACTGTTACACTGAAAAGAAATTAAAAATATACATATATATACAAATATATATTTTAAAAAGCACATTGGTTGATTGAACTCCTATTTCAAAAGTTAACCCTTCTGACCATATATACTTTCATATTTTCAAAAAGAGATAATACAATGATTTCTTTTAAGAAAGGAATTAAGGGTTGTGAGATTGAGCCTTGGGCTCTGTGCTGAGTTTGGAGCCTGTTTAAGATTCTCTGTCCCTTTGAGGTACCTGGGTAGTGCAGCCAGTTAAGGGTCTGACTCTTGGTTTCAACTCAGGTCATGATCTCAGGAACATGATCTCAGGAGCATGATCTCGGGGTCCTGAGATCAAGCCTTGAGTCAGGCTCTGTGCTCAGTGGGAGTCTGCCTAAGACTCTCGCCCCCCTCTCTCTGCTCCTTCCCACCTAATTCATAGGCTCACATACTCAAAAGAAAGAAAGATTGATTGATTAGGAGTGTTGGGAATTTCATCCACCTACTGGTTATTTGTACTTCCTGATTTTATAGTCATGTGTAAATGGTAAATACTTGAATCTATCACAAATATAAAGTGCTTTCACTCTGAACAACGGAGGTGGGGAGTGGACTACCTATCACTTCCCATCTCAGAAACTGGTCTTTCACTGTGGATGGTGTCAGAAGGCAGACAGCACACCACTTAGGGCACAGGGTACCTTTCCTTTGACTCCTATGCAAGGAACATCTATTTTGCCCACAAGTATAAAATAAGTAGGATTTCTTTTCTTAATTTACAATTTTAGAGTCAGTCTTGAGTATCAAGAGATGGTGCCACAAGTCCAAAACAGAGCCTTGAAATCATAAGCATACTGTTACTTTATAATTCTTTTCTAAAAAAGTTTTTTTATGAACAATTTTCATTAGTATTTTTACTCTTTAATAGCAACAAGAAAATCTGAGTTATTTGTTTGTTGGTTTTGCTACTTTATTATATATTGCAGAGTTTGGGTGATTTGATCAAATTTTAATTTGTTTAAGATCTAATTAGATAACATAAGTAGTGAGGGACAATTGTGCTAAAGAGGAAATATTCTGCTTTGCATTATTTAATTTTGTAGAGATTCAAAGGGCACGAAGTTGTTTTTGAAGCACAAACTACTGAGGAAATTGTAATTTTCCTTGCATGAAGAGCTCAGCTAGATAAAAACTGACATTTTCAGATAAATAAGTTTATTACTATTTTTAGTCCTGGTACAATTTTATGTTTTCCATGTCTTGCCAGTCATGAGTGGCCATTTTTAAGTAGATTTTTTTTTCTCTGTGACCATCTCTGCTTGATAAAAACTGACATTTTTGAAATAATCCATAATATATTTGCTATTTTTAAAGTTTGTCCAATTTTATATTTTCATTTCCAGCAGGTCTATCTTTATATAAATTCATTAACTTTAGTACACTGTTGCAAATAAGGAAGTGCATATACTGTTTAATAAATTAATAAATGCATTGCTCTGCAAATACAAAATTTTGGAAAACAAATCTAAAACAATGCATAACAAATCAATTACAGTTACCTTGCAATTATCCTTATTATTAGTAATAACTTTTGATTAAATCGCATACAATTATTAAAAATGTTTCTGGAAGTTTTAAATGTATAAATAAACATGAAAAATAATTTAAGGAAACAAATACACACAATATTCCACCATCTCCTTAAAATTCTGCATATAAATGTTGATATTTGCTGTTGTCATCGTTAACATAGGGTCTTTTTGTAAGACTTTTTTTTAAATGTTACCCAGCTGTTTACTATGTTTGGCACACATTTTGACTCTAAACCCCTTTTTTGCCTCTTATCTGCATTGACTAAAAGATTCCTGTTATCCATTTCTGTCCTTGACTTTCCCACCTGAACCCCAGTGGTTGCACATATTCTGCCACAGTGAAAGCCTTAAGACAAAATGAGTAAATTTAAAATTACTGTGTTCAGTCTGATAGATGTCAAATCAGATGACCCTGAAGGAAGGAAAGTCAGTGTGTGACAGTCCTCACAATACAAAGACACTTGCCCCAACCTGCCTATCTCCACATCAGAGGAGGGGAAAAAAATACCACCCTAAGAAGCTTATCAACAGTGATGGCTTTCTCAGCTATTAAGGATTTATCTAGACTGCCCTGGGTCACAGAATCTGTGTTTTAATTGGAATTTGGAGAGCTATGATTTCTCTAAGCCTTACCACAATTTCCATTTCTTTCTTGTCTGGCATTTTATTTATTTATTATTTGTCAATTTGTTTACTTATATCTTGTCAAATATAAAGAAGTTGATTTTTAAAAATTAGATTAGATAAATTCATTTATATTGTGGAGAAAAATTAACCTGAAATCTGAGGAGCTTATAAAACAGAGGGCATCAAAGAATGGTGTCAGAAGATACTGAACTCACCTCTTCTCATGGACACACCAAATCTATAGCTACATATGGAAAAATTCCCTTTGAAAAAGATGTGGAAACTAAACAGTTCTTCCGAAGCAGAAGATAAAAGGATGACATCAAGATGGATAGGAGAGGCAGAGATGTTCTCTCACCACGCATCCACAGTTGGCAGGAAACTTGCAAATATGGAGCTTCTCCTTGAGGAACAAGGCATTCATGCCCCCCCATCAGGCACATAGACCCCTAGGGATCCACCTTAGAGAAACAAACTCTCAAAATGTCTGGCTTTGAAAGCAAATAGGGCTTGTGTCCTGGATACCCAAAGAGCTGTATGAACCGAGATTCTCCTTTGAAAGGTTTTCAGGTAGATTCATTCACCCTGGAGCACAACAGAAAAGCAGTTTGAAAAATGCCTACACTGCACGCTGAGGAGATTGATTTGCTAATCTTAGAGCATCTGGCAAAGGGGCTGGGCTAGTTGAGATGTTCTCTGTGGACAGAGGTGCTGACAGGTGCTATTTTACTCTTTTTCTACCTTGATAGTGCAGGTGTGCATTCAAAGTAACAGCACTCTCCAGCTGCTCTGCTAAAGAGTGTGAGCTTACCCAAGCCCTGTACTCTGCCACTATCTCAGTAAAACAGGTGGGTGTGCCCTTCCCCAGGCTCTCTCCAGATGCCTCACTAAAGGTGGCATGTTCATACAGTCCACACCAGGGATGCCCTTTCATCAGCAGATCCTGGTGGCCAGGGATGCTAGTGTTCCTGGGCTCCATGAGACTGTAACAATCAGAAAGACAGTTCTTGGCAGGCTACCACCCCCAGGGCTCTGCACAGATGGCAGACCAAAACACACTTTCCAGTCTTCACTGGAAAAAAAACCCTGTTTCCTTGTTCTGGAGCTCCAGCCTTAGGGGCAGGCTTCAGATTCACCACACATCTAGTGGCTACAGAGGTGCTCTCAGGGAACATAGTGCACACCATCTTTGCATCCTTTTTTGGGCTCATTGTAGCTCACTGGTACCTCTAAGAAAGGAGCTAATACACTCTGGACCCTGATTTTTCATCTTTCTGCCAGGGGACACCTTTAGATTGCCTGAAGGCCATAACGTTGATGATTGAAGTCCCACATTGTTTATATTTACGTAATTTAAAGGTGCTGTCTGAGCATATAACTTCCAGTGGGCCTTAAACTAGGTGCTAAAATCCCGTCCTTGAGAAACTGAAAGGTGTTGGTACACCCTCCAGCTAGGACTGAATAAGAATAAATCAGGTTGTTTACACAATCACAAATGTTTGGAAGACAGACAAGAGCTAGGGCCAGTTTGAATGATAAGGTTAATCTCCTACACAAGGCCACATTGTAAAAACACTGGTAGAGGTAGAAGCTATTTTACCTAATGCATAAAAACCAGTACAGAGAGTCAAGCAAAATGAGGAAATAGAGGAACATGTTTGAAACAGAAGAATAAGATAAAACCTCAGAGAATGGCTTCAAGGAAAGGGAGATAGGAATGTACCAGATAAAGAGAAAAGTAATGGTCAGAAACATGCTTACCAAACTTGAAAGAATAATATAAGAACTTCCACAAAGAGGTAAAAATGTAAGAAAGTACTGAACAGAAGTAACAGATGAATATAATAACTGAACTGAAAAACACATTAGAATGGCCCAACAGTCAACTAGCTGACTAGATGAAGCAGAACAGATCAGTAACCTGGAACATAAGGCAATGGGAACTGCACAGTCAGACTAGCAAAAAGAAAAAAAAAAAAGGAATTTTTAAAAATGAAGATAACTTAAGAAAACTATAGGACCATATCAGACAGAGTGACATCCACATAATGGGGGTTCCAGAAAGAAGATAGAGAGGAAAAATGGCAAAAAACTTACTTGAACTAAAAAGATCTGAAAATTTTCTAATCTGGGTGAAGAAACTGATACCCAGGTCCAGAAAGCACACAGAGTTACACATCAGACGAACCTAAAGAAACGCACATCAAGACACTTGATAATTAAAATGTCAAAAATTAAATGTAAGGAAAGAATCTTAAAAATGGCAAGAGAAATGTAACTTTTAAATACAGGGGAATCCTTATAAGACTACAAGATTTTTCAGTAGAAACTTTATAGACCAGAAGAGAGTGTTCTGATATATTCAAATGCTGAATGTAAAAATAACAATAATAATTATAATAATTATAATTCCAACTAAGAATACTCTACCATGAAAGGCATTCTTTCAGAAAAGGAGACATAAAGAGTTCTCTAGATAAGTAAAAGTTAAAGTAGTTTATCACTACTATACAAGATTTATAAAGAATATTAAAGGGACTTCTTCAGGTAGAGGAAAAAAAAAGCACATGAATTACTAATAAGACAACATGTCAAAGTAAAAACCTCTCTGATAAAGCCAAATATATAAGAAAGATAGTGTATTGATCACTTGTAAAGCTAGTAAGAAGATTAAGAGACAAAAGTAGTAAAAATAAGTATAACTACAATATTGGATAAGGGTTATACTAAAAAGACATAGAATATGACATGAAAGACATAAAATGTGGCAGGGGGTAGTAAAAATGTAAAGTTATAGAATACACTCAAACTTAACTTGCTATCTACTTAGATAGACTGTTTTATATATTTATGGGTTTTTATATATGAATCTTATTATAACCACGAAACAAGAACCTATAGTAGACACAAAGGATAAGGTTAGAGGAATCTGAGTATAACACTAAAGAGTGTCATCAAACCTCAAGGAAGGGAGCAAGAAGAGAGGAAAGGAACAGAGAGGAAGTGCAAAACAGCAGAACAATTGACAGGAAACAAATGACAAATGGCAGTTAGTACCTACCTATCAGTAATTACTCTAAATGTAAATGGATTAAGTTCTTCAACCAGAAGACATAGAGTGACTGAGTGGATGAAAAAAGAGGAACTCTCTGTATGCTGCCCACAGAAAACTGACTTTGTATGTATGGGCACACACAGACTGGAAGGGAAGGGATGGGAAGAGATATTGCATGAAATGGAAACCCAGTGAAAGCTTGGGAAAGCATAAACAAAAACAAAGAAAGCTTGGGTAGCTATACTTATATCAGAAAAAAAATAGACTTTAAGACAAAGACTGTATGAAAGATCAAAAAAGAAGGACACTCCATACTAATAAAAGATGGAATATTACATCTTCAACAAGAAGATGTAATATTCATAAATATGCACCCAATACAGGAGCATCCAAACGTATAAAGGAAATATTAACAGAGCTAAAAGGAAAAATTGACAGCAACACAGTAAGAGTAAGGAACTTTAACACCACACTTATATCAATGGGGAGATCATCCATAGAGAAAATCAATAAAGGAACTTACGCCTTTAATAACACATTAGAACAGATGGACTTAGTATATGCAGAATATTCCATCCCAAAAGAGTATACATTCTTCTTTTTTTAATGACATTATAATTCATTTTTTTAAAAAGTTTTGTTTATTTTTTTAATTTCTTTTCAGTGTTCCAGAATTCATTGTTTATGTACCACACCCAGTGCTCCATGCAATACGTGCCCTCCATAATACCTACCACCAATCTTCTTAGGTGTTTATGGAGCATTCTCTAGAATAGATCATATGGGAGGGCATTAAACAAGTCTCAGAAAATTTAAGAAGATTGAAATCATATCAAACATCTTTTCCAACCATGATGGCATGAAACTGGAAATCAGTTACAAGAAGAAAACTGAAAACATCACAAATACATGGTGATTAAACAGCATACTCTTAAGCAACCAATAGGCCACCAAAAGAATTGAATGAGAAATTAAAAAAAAAAAACCTTGGAGACAAATGAAAATGGAAATATAACATACCAAAATCTGTGGGATGCAGCAAAAGCAATCCTAAAAGGGAAGGTATGAGCAATATAGGAATACCTCGAGAACCAAGAAAAATCTCAAATAATTAGGTTTATACCTAAAGAACTAAAAAAAAAAAAAAAAAAAAAAAAGGAGAAGGAGAAAAAATAAAGCCCAAACTTAGGAGATGGAAGGAAATAATAAAGATCCGAGTGGAAATAAATGAAATAGAGACTAAAGAGACTCTAGAAAAAAATCAAATAAATTAAGAGCTGAATCTTTGAAAAGATAAAAAAAATCTATAAGTGTCAGCTACACCCTCTAAGAAAAAAAGGGAGAGGACTCAAATGAAATCACAAATGAAAGAAATGCTCCCATGGATAAGGCAGAAACACAAAGGATCATAAGAGACTACTATGAAAAGTTATATTCTGATAAATTGGACTAGGAAACTAGAAGAAATGGATACAATCTTCCAAGACTGAATCATGCAGACATAGAAAAATTCAATAGGCCAGTTAGTAGTAAGGAGACTGGATCAGTAATTTAAACGTCCCAACCAGCAACTGTCCAGGACCAGTCGCTTCATGGGTGATTTCTACTAAACATTCAAGTAAAGTTTAATATTTCTGCTTCTCAGATTTTCCAAAAACTTGAATAGGAAGGAACACAACTAAACTTATTTTGGGAGGTATAGGCCAGCATTACCATAATACCAAAACCAAACAAAGATATCATTCTCTCTCTCTCTCTCTCTCTCTCTCACACACACACACAGAATTATATGATGAATATACATGCAGAAATCCTCAACCCAGTATTAGGAATCTGCTTTCAACAATACACTAAAAGGACCATACACCACAAGAGAGAGTAGGATTAATTACAGGCGAGAGAAGATGGCTCAACATTCACCAATTAGGCATTGTGATTCACCACAGTAACAGATGAAGGATAAAAATCATGTGATCATTTCAGTAGACACAGTGAAAGCATTTCACAGAATTCAACGTCCATTTATGATAAAGACTGTAAACATGAGGATATATAGGAAATGTTCCTCAACGTAATAAAGGCTGTGTGGTTCAAGATCACAGCTGACATCCTCCTCGATGAAAAGCTGAAAACTTTTTTCCTAAGATCAGGGACAAGATAAGGGTATCCATTCTTGCTACATTTACTCAACATAGTATTGGAAGTCACAGCTGGAGCAATTAGGCAAGAAGAAGGAATAAAAGACATCCAAATTGGAAATGAAGAAGTAAAACTACCATTATCTGCATGACATGATTTTGTATTTATAAAACTGGAAAGATACCACAAAAAAAAATCTATTAGAACCAATAAATGAATTTAGAAAAGTTGCAGGGTACACAATCAATATATAAAAATCAGCGGTGTTTCTTTAAACTAACAAGGAAGTTATCAGAAAAAGGAATTAAGAAAATGATCCCATTTGCAATTGCATCATATAGAATAAAATACTTGGGACCAAATTTAATCAAGGAAGTGAAAGACCCGTACCCTGAAAATGATAATTCACTAATGGAAGTAAATGAAGAAAACACAAAGAAATGGAAAAATATTCTGTTATGCTAGAAGAATTAATATTTTAAAATGTCCATATTATCCAAAGCATTCTAGAGATTCAGTGAAAACTTTATCAACATTCCAGTGACCTTTCTCATGGAAATAGAATAAAAAATCCTAAAATTTGTATGAAACCACAAAAGACTCCAAATAGGCAATGAAACCTTTTGAAAGAACAAAGCTGAAGCCTCATGCTACCTGATTTTAGATACATTACAAAGCTATGGCAATCAATACAGTATGGTACTGGCACAGAAGACAGCCACATAGACAATGGAACACAAAGAGTCGATTACTTTGAGACAAGGAGACAAGAATATACCTGGGGGAAAAGAGAGTCTTTTCCTTCAACAGTGCTGGAGAACTGGACAGCCACATGCAGAAGAATGGAACCGGACCAATTTCTTCCACCATACACAAACATTAACTAAACATGGTTTAACGATTTCAATGTAAGGCCTGAAACCACACAACTGCTAGAGGAAAACATCGAGGATTAGCTCCTTGACTTTTAGTCTTGGCAGTGAGTTTTTGGATCTGACTCCAAAGGCAAAGGTAACAAAAGCAAAAATAAGGAAGTAGGACTACATCGGACTACAAAGCTTTCACACAAGGACACAGAAGGGAGAAAGAGAGCACCATACAAATGTGACTGTATCATTTCTTTCTAAAGCCCACAGTGCAGAACTGGTCTCATCGTCCTGCCCATTGGTAACAGGGTTACAGATATGTAACCTTTTTATGTGCTGGGGGGAGAAGAGAGTCAGTTGTGGCTGAGCATTAGAATTTCCAGCACTATTAGGAATGACAGGCTAATTGCTTTGACCTGTATTACATTAGGACTAACAGAGTCACAGTGAACCTCTCCACCCCATCTATGGTTTATTTTATTCTTTTTTGATTTCAAGATGGCACAAACCATACCAAGCAGAAAACTGAACAGATGCAACTCTGATGGCATGAAAAATGCTGCTCCTCAAGTTAACAAGGACTGGGGCACCTGGGTGGCTCAGTCAGTAAAGCATCTGATTTGGTTCAGTCATGATCTCATGGTCTTGGGATCAAACCCCATATCGGGCTTCTCCCCCTGCAACACCCCCACCTTGCTAGTGTGCTTGCTCACTTTCTCTCTCAAATACATAAAATTGTGTAAGAAAGATTTTATATATATATATATATATATATATATATATATATATATATATATATATATATAT
>NC_081574.1:4618410-4675802 GCF_022355385.1 Mustela nigripes | reverse complement strand
ACATATATATATAGCAAGGCCCTCCTTTTAGCAGTACTCTCTTCATCCCTTTAGAAGGCAGGACTCCTCTGGGCAGCAGGCTCAGGACCATAACGGGGAACACGTCGTGGAATGGGTCCTGTGATGTGACTGTGAACGTAGGGCAGGCATTACGGGGTGTGGAGGAACACTGCACGTTCTTGTGGTGTGTGGGACTTTGTACATACACTGTATCACTTGTCAGACAAATCACTGAGTTCCTCAGTCAGGGTCGTACTTGGTAGGCTCTACTTGATGTCAGTATCAAAATGATATTTGAAAGCAAATAATAGTTGTTAGTTCAATAGCATTAGAAATAGATACAAAATATATAAAATTTATAAATGTTTATCTCAAAAAGGAAACTCCTTGCTTTATTAGCCAGGTTCTCCTTAGGGAAATTTGCTCACAATAATCACTTCCCGATTTGATTTTCTTTTTACTTTCAGGTAACAGTTTGTAACACATAAGCATCTATATTTAATTTTATCAAGATAGAGTTGATGAAAACTATTAAAAAAACCCTTGGGCTAGTCTTAAGTATTTACCCATGTTCTACAAGTAGATAAGACATTTGTTATTTCCCTTATTTATTTTCAGCTTAAAGATTGTTTAAATACCCAGACTTATCATGTAATAATGACACTAATTGAGGATAAAATTGTGAAATTCCCAATCTCATTAACACCTGTTGAATGGTATTTTAATTTTACAAAATATGCTGAGGCGTTTCACAAAGAATTAAGGACACAATTTGGTCGTTTTAAGTAGATATATCTTACCATCAAAAATCCCTTGATAAATGCTTAAACATTAATTAGGAAAGTTAGATCTGAGACCAAAATAAGTCATAGGCCTCTTAGGAGTTTAAGTAGTTTAACATTCTAGAAATAGCACCAGGTTCTTCATGGCACAGCATTGCCTTGCCTCCCTTTATTCTGCTCAACATACTGGTTCCTTTTAAGGGTTCCTGGCTGGATGTGCACCTTTTCAGAGCTATTAATAGATAACTTATTTGCAGATGAGAGCAGAGTTTCAGTTTCTATAGTAAATCTCTGGAGTAGAGCTTCAGTTACTCTGCAGGGGTCTTCAAATAACTTCCTATTTAGTCTAAGCAGTTTGTAAATATTTCAGAATTCCATTTGGTTTTTTGCATGCAGGAAGACAATAATTCAACATTGTCATGTCTTGTACCTAACTTGAGAGGAATTCAGCCACACGACCTGTTGCCTATGATACATGCTGATTCTACTTACTTGTTACTGGAGGTTCTGCGGGGGTGCAGTTAGTTTCCCCACAAGGTTCCTAAGTTATCCTTTCTACTTATTTCTCTGGTTGCAGTGCATCCAGGCCATGTCTGAAGTGTTGAGATTAAGACTTTATGAAGCTGACTTAATAATGAAAACATACAAGCCTCCGTTTTTCTCAATGGCTTTAATATCACTTACCAGTTGGTGAAGTGATTTCAGGATTCATCTGGACCTTCCTTAGTCTAGGGAAGAGTACAGCCCATTTAACTGAAAGTTTACCACGCTGTTTTCTACTTCAGTTTGATTACCTAAGCATTCTCAGTGTTTTCAGGGGTGCATATCTTTCGAACATTTTAACTCAAATGTTGAACTAAATCATGAGTCATTTCCTTTTTGCGGTTTTGTTTTTAACCTTTGAGTTTGTGCACACTGTCCTGTGGAGTTTCACTGGCTGTCCGGATGGTGCAACACTTAGGGACACTGGTTGTACCAGTGACACGAAGCAGCTTAAGTTCTGCAGCTGAGGTGTATCTTATTTCCGGTGACCCATGCCTTGCACTCCCACAGAGTAAATCCACATTATCAGGGAGCTCTTAGCCTCCTGCTTCCCACTCCCCTTTGCTGTTTTTTGCTTTGTTTTGTTCTGTTCTGTTTTTTTTTCCCCCACTAAAATTTTGCAATATTGAGGTAAGTCTATCAGATCTAATGCAAAATTTCATTGTTTCTGAGTGACTCATAGCTTCTCTGCTTTCAGAAAATGTAAATATTTCTGGAGGTTCTAAGTACAAAGGGCCCCAGGCACAGTACTCAGGAATGGTGTCTCCCCCCCTTTTTTAGACGCAACCTACATGCTTTTTATATTATTTTCTGCTATCCTGAGACCTTGGCCATTTCACCATTTTAACTGTTTCTCAGTGTGGAGCCTGGTTTTCCCATCTGGAGAATTCTGGCACATGAGAAGATTTGGAGAAAATTGCACGGGTTCTTACACAACAAAATAGTAAAAGCAAAATGCTTAAATTGAGTAAGTGTGGCCCCTAGAAGATGTGAAAGAGATAATGTCAGAGAAAGAAGGATAAAAAAGCATGTATAAAGTTAACCTACTACCTTTCTAGATATGGAACTCTTTTTAAAAATCATACAAAGTAGCTGTTTAGTATTTAATCTACTAGATTCTATTTATTTTTTTTTTTTAAAGATTTTATTTATTTATTTGACAGAGAGAAATCACAAGTAGATGGAGAGGCAGGCAGAGAGAGAGAGAGAGAAGCAGGCTCTCCGCTGAGCAGAGAGCCCGATGCGGGACTCGATCCCAGGACTCTGAGATCATGACCTGAGCCGAAGGCAGCGGCTTAACCCACTGAGCCACCCAGGCGCCCTACTAGATTCTATTTAATTATTTTTCTAGAAATTTGTACCTCATTTATTAGGTCAGATATATTTTTAAATCTCTTTATTCTGGCCATTTTATCAGTGTTTATATTAGAGTTATGCTTATTTGACTTTATTACATGAAGAAGTAATATTGTTGTAATGTAAGTTTTCTAACAGCTTAAATATCCTGAAAAATGTAAATAATTTTAAGGAATCAAAGAATATACTATTCCAGGTCTGTTGGTATTTTGAGGGAATGAAGGCCTTCTTCTGACCCCAGATTAAATTTTAGGTCTGGCCCATAGTTTTTCACATGGCTTAAAATAATAGAAAAAATTCTTTTCTACTACACTTCCTTCAGGAATGTGTATTAAAATGATGGAATGGGTGAAAGACCATTGGTAGGGAGAGAAAGTGGGTATGACTAAATGGGTCTTTATGGCCCTATGATCTATCCTTTCCTTGCAAGTTTCTGAAGAAAAAAGTGGAAAGATCATTCTGTTGCATTTCTCCGTTCTTGTTTTTAAAAGGACAAGTCCCAAGCCCTACATATGGCTTGTATTGAACTTTCACATTTGAATTAAAGATTGTTAAACATGAAAAAAAAATTCTTTCTTTCTTATTTGACAACAAGAGCATGAGCAGGGGAAGAAGAGAGGGAGAGGGAGAGGCAGACTCCCCACTGAGCAGTGAGCCTGACGTGGGGCTTGATCCCAGGACCCTGAGATGACCTGAGCTGAAGGCAGATGCGTAAAGGACTGGGCCACCAGGCACCCCTCTACTTTCTTCTTAAAAGAGAAAACAAAAGACAATTTCAGAGAACAAAGATAAATAAATAAAGAAAATAGTAATTATGTCTCTATTAATAAAAATAATTCTGTATAGTTGGGTTTTCTGGCCTCCTTTGCTCACACTACCCTACATCAGCAAGAGTGACATCCCCAGGGTGCCTGGTGGCTCAGTTGGTTAAGCAGCTGGCTCTTAATTTTGGTTCAGGTCACCATTTCAAGGTGGGAGATGAAGCCCCACGTGGGACTCCTGCTGGAGATGAAGCCTGCTTGGGGTTCTTTCTCTCCCTCTCCCTTTGCCCGTCTGCTGCTCTCTCTGTTTCTTAACAAACAAACAAACAAACAAAAAAAAAAAAAAAAGACTTTCATCCATCCTCAAATATCAGTAGATCACTATGGGGCCATGGAGATGTTACAGGAATTTTATCACCTTAGTGCCTGGGTTCTTGGTCAAAGAATGAGGAGGTAGACAAGTCGAAGAGTGGTGGGCAGCCAAGCAAGCCTTATCGAGAAAGAGTATAAAGGTATGGAGAGGGAGGAGACCGGAGAGGGTTGCCCTTGGAGTTTATAAGTTTAGGGGGTTTTATGAGTTCTTTCTTTTGTGGAACTATCTTAAGTCATCAGGGAGAGCTGAGTCGTGCCAATCAGTGCTTTGATCACATATCTGTCTACCTGTTAGGTTCATGTCCACGTGCTGATGGTCTTTTCTTGCTCACTCTGGGGGCTTAGGTCTTAACCGCCATGATATTGAAAATGCTTTGTGGCTAATTGCCTTATTTTAGGACATTTTGCAGAAGGCATTTCTATAAAGGCTGCAAAGCAGAATGTCAGTGTGGTCCTGTCTAAGCTGCAAACAGGATGTCAGTGGTGTTTGATCTTAGCTGTCCTGACTCCATATTTTCTTGTTGGGGACCCTGGTCCAGACTACCTAACTATCCAACTTATTCCTAACAGAGAGACCCTTTTTATAAAAATAATGTCTTCACAATTGTATTCTTTAAGTTTATGATATAGAGTGAAATGTTTAAAGGTTACTCGTCTGGAATTTTAAATAATGTTGGAAGTGAATGTGAATCCTGGATTAGTTGTCTCTTGATGATGACAGCGATATTAGAAACTCATAAGACAACATCGTAAGATGTTAGTCTTTTTTTTTTTTAAGATCTTATTTATGCATTTGAGAAAGATTGAGAGCAGAGAGAGAGAGGGCACACAAGTGGTGGGGAAGGGTCAGAGGCAGACGGAGAAGCAGACTCCTCCCTGAGCAAGGAGCCCAATGTGGGGGCCCATCCCAGGACCCCGGGATCATGACCTGAGCTGAAGGCAGATGCTTAACTGACTGAGCCCCCCAGGCACCCCTAAGATGTTAGTCTTAAAAGCATTTGAAGTTCATTTATGACTGGGTCAGATTTTCAGTTTTAGAATTTCCTTTAAAAAACATCCTGAAGTTTTCTGGTGGAGTCTTCTACCTCATCACCTGTTTTTTGAAGAAATTGAAGTGTAGCTCTGTTGCTGCTGCTTTTCTGTTATTTCAGTGTCCAGATGACATGGGCATCTGTTTCTATACTCTGTTCTTTTGTTCATTAGGCCCCTTTACTGTATCATTTTGTGCCCCATATGTTTTAATTTACTGTTGGAATTTACATATGGAAAAATACAGTACTTTAGATAATTTTTATAATCCAACTATAGAAAATTAGAGTATTATAAAAAAGGCTATCTTCCAGGTTTGTCAGTTTATCTTAGGCAATCCTTGTGTGAGTTAGGTGGTTTGATTCAGCGAGGCTTACGCATTCCCAGTTGTTCTAACCCTGTGATGGACCCTCCTCAGTGTTCTCAGTGGACACCGTGCAGTGTCTACTGACTGGATCCACTGCAAAACTATGATTTCTAATTTGGGCCTCCCCAGACCCACGAAGGCTGATAAAATTTGTTATTGTCCTGTGAACCTCAGCCTATCGCTTGGTTACCCATAGGTTTTCCTTCTCGTATATAAATTGTGATTAAACAAATGATTTGAGGGGAGATGGCACAGACCATAGCATTTTCCCTTTTTCTGCCATATGTGTTCCCTGGGATTGACTCTTGATATCCATGAATCTGGTACATACCTCCTCATCCTGGTGAGACCGCCACCCCTTCTAGGCTCCCGCTTTCTTTCTTTCTTTCTTTCTCCCTGCCCTATAAAGATCAACACGTTTTCGAGGAGAAAAATCTTTTTGAGAGCTATAGTATACTTTATTGTGTGTTCCTTTTGTCTGGGAGCTTAGCTCTTCAAATATTGTCTCTTAATGCTGTCAAACTGTTGTTTCTTTCCTTTTATTCAGTATACTTCCATAGTAGCATTATTCTAATGCAGCTATGTTTTCATATTTTTGTTACTTTTATTGTGACTTGGGAATATTTTTTTATCTCTAATAATAATAATAACAATTGAGTCTTCTCTCTGTTCCTCTTTCTTTCTGCAACTCATATTCCCATACCATTAGCCTTCTTCATCTATTGTGCAAGGTTCTCCTCTTTTGAATGCTATTTTTCTCCATCTTCTCTATTCTAGGTACTTAGTGGGAATGTTAGATTTTGTAGTCATCTGTACTCTATGCTTTGGGAAACTGATAACCAGCCATTTTGTAAATTTTTAAAGGTGCTTGAGAGGAAGGTGAACTTTTTTTTACATGTAAGAAAAAATTATGTGTATGTGGGTATATAATGCAAATTTTAAAAATTATATTATTCAACATCTCTGTATTACTGGCTTGGCATGTTTATACATGAGCATAAACTCAGTTCTCCCATTAATATTTGTCAAAAGAAATTTCTCCTTCATTTTTTATTACCAATTTCTGTTTTAGTTTTACTCTGGCATATATTAAATTATGACATCTGTACATTAGTTGTGGAGTGACTGTTTAATCACCCCAACATGACCTTTTTTGCATGATTAATTTTTAAATCGAAGTCTATTTTTTCTCATATCTATACTGGTTTTTTCCAACTTGAATTTTTTACTATACAGAATATTAAAAAATGGCCAAACTTCATCTTTTTCAGTATTATCTTTTTTTAATTAATTAATTTATTCAGAAAAACAGTATTCATTATTTTTGCACCACACCCAGTGCTCCATGCAATCCGTGCCCTCTCTAATACCCACCACCTGTTCCCCCAACCTCCCACCCCCCGCCCCTTCAAACCCCTCAGATTGTTTTACGGAATCCATAGTCTCTCATGATTCACCTCCCCTTCCAATTTCCCCCAACTCCCTTCTCCTCTCTATCTCCCCGTGTCCTCCATGCTATTTGTTATGCTCCACAAATAAGTGAAACCATATGATAACTGACTCTCTGCTTGACTTATTTCACTCAGCATAATCTCTTCCAGTCCCGTCCATGTTGCTACAAAAGTTGGGTATTCGTCCTTTCTGATGGAGGCATCATACTCCATAGTGTATATGGACCACATCTTAGACTTTTTTTTTTTTTTTACCCTCATTGCGTAAGTGTAACTACAGCCATCGGCCGCAGTGCACGTGTGGACGGAGTGGGTAATTCCGAGCCTCTTCTGGGAGTCTGGAGACTTTCAATGTATGACTGATGGTCCCGTTGGGTGGCTTGAGCAACACTTTTTCTTAAAACCTAGACAGAGATGAAACGGTCCATTTGGGGGTTTTGAAAATCATTTAAGTGTTAGGGGTGTGATTGGAAAATTCAGAGCAAAGACTTTCCCATTTGTAAGTAGAGTGGAAATGGGTTTGTTCCTCCCTTCCAGATAAATTTTCTTCATTTGATTGTTTAAAGAAAATGTTTATTTTCAGTCAAATTTATTGACTTTTTTCCTATACTTTGCATGGGATCTGACACAAAGTGAGTCTGAAAACCTCTTCAGACTTAGGTCCTCTTTTTAGTACCAATGGATTCACTATTTTCATTTATTTTACCATTTTACATTCTACTTTATTCTTTCCAATAGGAAAAAAACTACATACATGCTCATTGTCTTTCCACTATATTTATGTGTCATAATTTACCTTTCTATTCTCTTTCTCTGAATTCTGAGCAATTTTTAAGCATCTCAGCTCACTAGCAGACAGCTTTCCTTGTTTGGTTTTCTTTTCTGCTTCTTTTCTAATGGTTGAACTCCATGCACTTGCTGGCTCTTTCTGAAGTTTCTGTGAACTTATTTATTAATGAGAACAAAATTCTCATTGTCTCTGAGGGTGGCTGCTTTAACGGTATAAAATACTCTTCCCCTTCAAAGTGCACCAGACATGAAGGATATCGTGAGCAGAGTGGAATTAACTGATCTTGTTCTGAGGAAGGAAACATGGATTTAATGTAGCCTGATTATCATTATCTGTCTGAGTTTTACCCATTTTTTTCCCTCCCCACATTTCAGTTATCCAGCTAAGAAGGTCTCTCCCATGTTGCAGGAGACCTATAGCAGGGAGATTCTGGAGGACAGGAGTCAATCCATGAAATAATGCTTACGTGCCTTTTTCCTGCCAGTTTCAAATTCTCAGAAGTGAAAAACAGCAGCCAATTTCACAGTACCATTTCTCCCAGTGTCTCTGCCTTAACCTTCACACCTTAAACTTCATGATATTCATAGGACTTTCTATATTTTTTTCCATTAATTTTCCCAGAAAGTGCATTTCTCTTTCAAGAAAGGAATTGAGTGTTTGCATGGAGTGTAGACCAACCATTAATTATCTATCCAAAATTTGTGAAATGTGTGCTGTATTGTTGAAACCAGTATTTTCCTAGGAACTACATATTTCTGTCCTTTCTTCCTTCCTTCCAGATTTTACTTACTTATTTGACAGGGAAATAGAGAGTCGGAGAGCATAAGCGGGTGTGGAGAGGACGGCAGAGGGAAAGGGAGAAGCAGGCTCCCCACTGAGCAAGGAACCCAATGTGGGACTCAATCCCAGGACCCTGAGATCATGACCTGAGTTCAAGGCAGATATTTAACCCACTGAGCCACCCAGGCACCCCACATTTTACCTTTCTTAACTAGAAGCATGTTTTGCAAACCAATACTAATAAAAAAACTTTTGTAGCAAAATGTATCATTCACTGTTTTAAGGTAAAAAGCCTTTCATAAGGTCAGTGACTACTCCTAACACTAACAGCACCTTCTTTTACCTAATAAACTTTATGTTTTAGAAGAGGAAAAGATTAATAGAGAAATTACAGATAATAAAAATAATAGAGTTCCTATATACTTTATACCCAGTTTCTTCTATTATTGGTATACTCCATATGCATGGCACACTTGTCAGAGTTAATGAAACAATACTGCTACAGTGTTACTAATTAAAATGCACAACTTTTTCATACTCCCTTGGTTTTTCTATAATGTTGCTTTTCTATTCTGGCATCCCATTCATAACGCCACATTAAATTTAACTCATCATGGTTCCTTAAGCTCCTGGCTATGACAGTTGCTCAAAATTTCCTTGTGTTTGTATGACTTGGACAATGTTGAGGAGTTCTGGCCATGAATCTTGTTGCATGTCCCTCAGTTGGGATTTGCCTGATGTTTTTCTTATGATTAGATTGGAGTTATCATTTTGGGGAGGAGGACCACAGAAGAAAAGTATTATTTTCATCACACCGTATCAAGAGTACATGGTATGAACATAATACATCACTATTGATGTTGACCTTGACCACCTGCTGAGACAGGTTTTATCAGGTTTCTCTCCTGGGGAGTTCCTGTTCTTTTCTCTTTCTGTACTGTGCTCCTTGAATGGAAGGCACTATGGACAGCCCACACTCAATGAACCAGGAGTTACGCTTCATCTCTTTTGAGAGGAGAGTATTTTCAGGAATTATTTGGCCTTATTCTACGAAGACTGGCCCTTTCTCCCACATGTTTTTATTTATTCAACCTTTAATTCATATTCGTATGGAGTCGTGAATATTTATTTTTATTATTTCCTTTCTACTTTGGGCTATAAACAAACACCATTTTATTTTCTTGATTGGTTTTTATTAGTATTGGTTTGCAAAACATGCTTCTAGTTAAGAAAGGTAAAATGTGGGGTGCCTGGGTGGCTCAGTGGGTTAAATATCTGCCTTGAACTCAGGTCATGATCTCAGGGTCCTGGGATTGAGTCCCACATTGGGTTCCTTGCTCAGTGTGGAGCCTGCTTCTCCCTCTCCCTCTGCCTGCCTCTCCACACCCGCTTATGCTCTCCGACTCTCTATCCAAAGCTTTGAATGTTCTATCCAAAGGTCAGAATGTTCAATCACACAAAAGCCCTCCTGAATAGATTCAGCATTTAATTCAGACCTCCCCAGTATTTTCAGAAGAAGCAAAAATAGAGATTTGAGTATCTAGGAACAATGTGTGGTGGAACCTCTTGTCTAATAGAGTACATCTCTGTGGGATACACATGAGACCCACAAGGTTTTGATAATTTTATTTCAGAAGAAACATTGTCAGCTTGTACTGAAAGAGGCAGAGAGAGAGAGCAGAACGACACAAGACTGTTGGACACACAAAATTGTCCAGGCTGATAAAACTACTCAGCTTCACACATAAAATACACCCTTCCCCGAGAAGGAAGGATGACTGTCAGAGCGAAGTCACTTTTTGACAGTGTTTCCGGTTCTCCCCTCCCATACCTGACAACGTGGCCATTGCTCCTCTCATGTCTCCATTTGATATAATCACTCAATACATTATTACTACTATATTATTAGTTATCTTTTAAATCAGCTAAATTTTTTAAAAAAATATTATTTTATCTTCCTTTATTTGTTTTTCAACAATTTTCCTTTCTTATGTTATCCCAATTTCTAATGTGTATCATTTCCCCTCTCCTTAATGAACTTCTGTTAACATTTCTTTTAAGAAAATATCCTTGGGTTTTGTTTGAGAAAGTCTTAATGTCTCCTTCTTTTTTGGAATTTTGATTGGAATGGCATTAAAAGTATAGATTGCTCTAGGCAGTATAGGAAACAGTAAAAAAAAAAAAAAAAAAAAAAACAAAGAGGCAACCCACGGAATGTGAAAAGATATTTGCAAATGACAGTACAGACAAAGGGTTGGTATCCAGGATCTGTAAAGAACTCCTCAAACTCAACACACACAAAACAGATAATCATATAGAAAAATGGGCAGAAGATATGAACAGACACTTCTCCAATGAAAAAATGTTCATCATCACTAGCCATCAGGGAGATTCAAATTCCTCAAATACAGATCCTTTACCTCTTTGGTTAGGTTTATTCCCAGGTATCTTATGGTAGCAGGGACCTTTCTTGCTTGGGTTTCCTGGTGGGAATCTGGTGGAGTTTCTAGAATTAAAACCATTGGAAGTATGGGGACATCCTAAAACTTAGGTCCCCAGGAAATTCCCACTCTTGAGAGAGGCCATATTAGGTCTCTTGCAATTTATTAAAATTGCCATTTAAGTGTCCCTAACCTGTATAGCTATGAAAGCGTCTGTTCCAGGTAAGAGATCTTAACTGTGACTTTGGCTTCACCTGTCTCTGTGGGTTTGGGGTGGCGATTTGCTCTGTGACCTTGCCTCTTTGATCGATCCAAGAAAAGTTACAGATATTTCAGCCTTTTTGAAGAGAAAGGGTAGGAGTGACAACTTCCCAGCCTTTGATATATCAGAGGTGATACCAGAAATTTCACTAGGATCCCCCTCTTCTCCCTCCATGTGGATGTAACGTCAAGTATAATACTGGTTCACTGAGTTATGCAGCATTCCCAAAGGTTGACACATTTCATAAACTAACATCTAGACACCACATTCATCCTAAAAAACTTAAAGCAGTGGGAAACTGTTAGGGTCATGGTGGCAAATGTAAATTTTCCAAAATACTAAATCCCCCAGAATGCAGAGGGAGAGTGAATACGGTGATTTCCCATGTGCTCAGGAGCTGCCGCCCTGATTCAGGGTAAGGCACCTGCGCTTTACCCAAATGCTTTGCACCATCAGTGTGAACGTAGGTGAAGTTAAAACAATGATTAAGGTTTAGTGTTATGGTGAAACAGTTTTGACCTCACAGTCCCCTTAAGAAAAAATCCTAAGGAGCCCCTGAGGTCCACAGACCACACTTGGTGACTTCCGCTCTGTAGTCTAATTTAATGCCTTTCAAATAATTTTTGTCATTTTCACACAACCATCTGAAGACTCACTATTAAGAAATTTAAAAGAATTGCTTCCGTTCCCATGGAAGTTGGAGAAATGGAGATTCGTCTCCTTGTCTCTCCTTTCCCTCTTTCTTCCTGTGACCCCGTTGTGACTTCAGGGGCTGTCGTCTTGGCAACCAGAGTATTCCTGAGCACGCACTTGTTTAAAGTTACAAAAATAGTGTATCTTTTTTCCTACTTCCAACATACTGATGTCACTAGGATAATGAAAACTATATATTCTTTATATGGTTCATATGTAATTAATATGAATAAACATTTTATTAAAATATATTATTTTATAGGTCAAAATAAAACCATGATTCTTTCCTCTTTAGCTCCAGAGTTCTTAGCTAAAAATTTAACTAAATTCTTAAGAGTTATTTGTGAAGTAACAAGAAATCTTTAAAGCCAAATGGCACAAATTATGTTCAAGTTTACAATGCCATTTAGACATGGAGCAATTAATAATCTACTTTTAAAATAAAAGTATGTGGAAGAAATCAGTGAACCAAAAAAGTTTACTTTTAAAGATCTGTTTCAAAAAGCTTAGTTTTAAAATCTCCATAATGCCTTAAACACACAATAAATAGCAAAAACTTTTAATGTACACTCTTAAGGGACACAATTTAAAAGCAACAAAAAATGATGCTAATGGAAAAAATCAGATAAATGTTATTTCAGGGATAGGTATGGATGCCATTTGTAACTAAGATGAATTTTTTGAGAAAGTAGATCAATGCACATGCATTTTGCAGCAATGAAGCTATTCTAAAACTGTTTTAATATGCACGAAAATAAAAGTTCTTTTGAAATGAAATTGATGGAAAAGATTTTAAAAGTGTTCTTTGTTCTAATGTTAAATTCTTTAGCAGATATTGATTCAGAGGTAACCTCTCAGTTGTTAAAATATTTTAAGTAAATGAAGAAGGAAATATCTGTATATACACATCCTTTTTTATTATACTTTTGTCTGCAATAGTATCACAGAGTAATCCCCCTATTTAATCTGATATTAGTATAACTACATCTTAACCATATTTTGATATACACTTGCTTGACATTAAAACATATGTTTTAACTTAAATCTGAAATATTTTTAGACCTGGAAAACTTCAGAATCTTAGATTTAAGTTAAAACCTTTTCCCTTTTTGGTAAAAAGGGAACTATGTTATCATGGTTTTATTACCTTTAGTTTCATTTATAGGTGTATATTAATTTTCTTGATATGACTGAGGTACAACAATGAATACAAGGTCTTAGTTTGTGTTCTCCTGTAGCTGTGGTCTAACAGAGTGGCAATACGGTGAACAAGTTTCAGATACATTAGGACAGGAGAAATATGGAGCATTGGCAAAGCATGGATTAAAGGGATCTCACAAAGTCTGAAATGTTAACAAAGGCATCTGTAAGGAAGAGCTATTATGGTGGAAACCGGAAGCATCAGTTAGGTTTGTGTACCTGTCATGGAGCGTGGGTAAAGAGCAGCTTAGAGAAAGGGAACCACACATCTTCCGCTCCAGAGATGGTGGAGTCTCCACAGAGAGCAAGCTCTCAAGTAGCCAGAAATCACCATGGATTATATTTTGTGGGGATTTGTAAGCCATGCCAGGGATTTTAGATTTTATCTTTAGTATGTCATGATGCAGTGAGATCTGCACACATACACACAAATGCAATCACACTACTGGGATGAGAAAGAATTCATGAAAAAGCTATGTAAAGAAATCTTACAATATTGACAACAAAGTCATTAAAATATATACAAGCAAAGATGTACATCTTAAAAGTGAATGCCAGTGATAGAATTTCATTAATTGTGAACTTATTCATGTAATTAGTAGTCATTGCTAGAAACATAAATTTACAGCACCCCCAAATGCCTTTCTTTCTACTTCTTTCCAGTCAGTGGCCCTGTAAGTCTTGCCCTTATCTGAATTTCCCATTTTTCTGAATCCTAGCACTATTAAGTCATTTAGCTAAATCTTACAGATGAAGTAAATAAAATCCTGCAGTATGTTTGCTCTCTTGTCCTTTGTACTAGTGTTACATTTGTGACATACATGCATAATGTTGCATGAAGCCACAGCTCATTAATTCTCAGCACTATGTGCATGTCACTGTGAAAATATACTTGTTCTTATGTGATACATAGCTTTATTCAGTCTAATGTTAGTGGAAATTAGTTGTTTTAGTTTGGAACTGTTCAAATACTACTGCTAAGAACATTCTGGTACATATATTTTGGTATATGCTGCACCCATGATTGTTAAATGTATATATACTAGTAAAAAAATTTTAGAAAGTGAAGCAGTGAAAAAGAACAATGGCCCAAGGGCAAAGCAGAGACCCTGGAGGTCAAAGCTGAGAGCCATGGAAGAGAATCTCCAGGCCTTAAAATCTAATGGAATTTGCTCAGCTAGATTTCAAAACCGCTTCGGACCAGCATTGTCTTTCTACCTCCCATTTTCATGCTTCTTGAACCATAATGTCTGTAACTACTCTTCTGTGCCTGTCCCATCATTGAAGAGTACTATGGAAGGCAAGTGCCTTGTCTATCAGCTTTAAAGTTTCATGGATGGGGAAGAATTAGATCCCAGGAGATGTAATACCCAGAAAGCTTCATCTATACCTGATATTGATAAGATTTGAGACATGACCTGATGCTATAATGGGCTGAAGATTTAGGACTTTGGAAAGAGAAGAATATATCTTACATTTAGGAGAGATGTGGATCTTTGGGGGCAGAGTATATACTGTGATCAACAAAATTCTGAAAATATCTCCCTTCTGATATCCTTGCCCACTGGCTGTTTAGTTAAAAATTAATGTAGCTACAGCTGTAAAGGACCTATTCAGAAGTTATTATAGTCCTAAGTCTATTGACCTCTAGATATGGGACTTATTGGCATATCTGGACTTAGTAGCAACATGATGCATTGAAAAGCAGAATTTTCTCTAGCTGGTAGCAGGAAAATTCAGAGGTGGGCTCTTGCTTGTCTTGAGGAAGAAAGTGAACAGCTATGCTCCGAATTGCTGATGGAGAGAGGGGGCCTGGAGAAGCTGAAAGTGGCCAGAAAGAAAACATGGACCTCAGTGCTACAACCATAAGGAAATAAACTCGGCCAATAGGGGTGGGCAAAGAAGACCGCTGGCCTTGAATCAGCATTGTAGTATCAGTGACACATTGATTTCAGCCTGTAAGGTCTACTCAGCTCATATAGCTGACATGTAACTAGATTTTTGACGCATGGAAACTCTGAGAGAATGTGTGTTTTGAGTTGCTAAACTTGTGGTGCTAGTGAAGATAGCACCAAACTGAAACACAAGGGTAGTACAGGAAAGGGAAAAATGACTAATTTCTGTCATGAATACAGTTATAAAAACATAAAAATTTATTAACAAATTAAATGCAGTAATTCAGCAAGTGTAGAATATATCACCACTGAGTGTCGCCTATACTATAAGAATGAAGTTGTTTGTAATATTTATATATCAGTTCATATATCACATTAACAGAAAATTTCAAAAATAATGTTAGAAATAGAGAAAGACTAATATATGACTTAATCTCCATTTGTGATAATAGATTTATTTATATTTAAAGAAAAAACCCTAGCGATAGAAAGGAACATCCTTACTTGATAAAGAACACCATACAAGCATTCAAAAAAATGAACAAGTGAAATAAAAACTTAAAATATATTGGTGAGGAATTACTACTGCAAACTTCACCCTGTGATCAGGGTTGAGGAAAGGACCCCCGGGTCCTGTCACTCTTACGAGTGGTATTTAATATTTCTTATCAGTTTCTTTTTTTTTTAATCTTTAGGGTTTACTACATTTCACAGCATGTCATTTGTGAACAGAGATAATTTTATTTATTTATCTCCATGTAGGATAATTCTATTTCTTTTTCTTGGCTAATGGCTCTGAGCAGGACTCATAGTGTTAGGTTACTAGAAGTGGAAATAGCAGGCATCCTTGCCTTATTCCTGATTTTATGAATAAATTTTCATTTTCTCAGCATTTAGTATCTTGTTAGCTGTGGCCTTTTCATAAGGGGTATTTACCATGTGGTTTCCTACTATTCCTAGCATTGAGGTTTTTTGTTTTTTGTTTTTTGTTTTAAATAACAAAGAGGTTTTGGATTTTTGTCACATGCTTTTCCTGTATCAATTGAAATGATCATGTGGGTTTGGTTCTTTATTCTGTTACTGTGGGTTATTAGATATGCATATATTTAACTATTCTTATATTATAGAGACAAAAATCTGGCTTGGTCATGGTGAAAAAGCCTTTTAATATGCTGTTGAATTCAGTTTTCTAGTATTTTTAAAATTATTTTTATTAACATATAATGTATTATTTGCCCCAGGGGTACAGATCTGTGAATCATCATGCTTACACACCTGAAGCACTCACCGTATCACATACCCTACCCGATGTCCAGAACGCAATCACCCTCTCCATACCCTCTTCCCCCTGGCAACCCTCAGTTTGTTTTGTGAGATTAAGAGTCTCTTATGGTCTGTCTCCCTCTCGATCCCATCCTGTTTCATTTTTTCCTTCCCTATCCCCCCAAACCCTGACTTTGCTTCTCAAATTCCTCCTGTCAAGGAGCTCATATAATAATTGTCTTTCTTGGATTGACTTATTTCACTCAGCTCTAGTTCCATCTACATTGTTGCAAATTGCAAGGTTTCATTTCCTCTGATGGTTGCATAGTATTCAATTGTATGTATATGCCCCATCTTCCTTATCCATTCGTCTGTTGATAGACATCTAGTTTCTTTCCATAGTTTGGCTACTATGGACATTGCTGCTGTAAACATTGGGATGCATGTGCCCCTTAGGATCACTACATTTGTATCTTTAGGGTAAATACCCAGTAGTGCAATTGCTGGGTCATAGGGTAGCTCTATTTTCAACTGTTTGAGGAACCTTCATGCTGTTTTCCAGGGTGGCTGCACCAGCTTGCATTCCCACCAACAGAGTAGGAGGGTACCCCTTTCTCTGCATCCTCTGCAACATCTGTTATTTCCTGACTTGTTAATTTTATTTTATTTTAACTTATTTTTTAAGATTTTATTTATTTATTGGACAGACAGAGATCACAAGTAGGCAGAGAGGCAGGCAGAGAGAGAGGTCGAAGCAGGCTCCCCACTGAGCAGAGAGCCCGATGCGGGGCTCAATCCCAGGACCCTGGAATCATTAACCGAGCAGAAGGCAGAGGCTTTAACCCACTGAGCCACCCAGGCGCCCCTGACTTGTTAATTTTAGCCATTCTTACTGGTGTGAGGTGGTATCTCATTGTGATTTTGATTTGTATTTCCCTGCTGCAAAATGACGTGGGGCCCTTCTTCATGTGTCTGTTGGCCATCTGGATGTCTTCTTTGCAGAAATGTCTGTTCATGTCTTCTGCCCATTTCTTAATTGGTTTACTTGTTCTTTGAGTGTTGATTTTGAGAAGTTCTTGACAGATTTTGATACTAGACCTTTATCTGATATGTCATTTCCAAATTCTCCAATTCTGTCAGTTGTCTTTTGGTTTGGTTGCCTGTGCAGAAGCTTTTGATCTTGATGAAGTCCCAGTAGCTCATTTTTGCCCTTGCTTCCCTTGCCTTTGTCGATGTCTCTAGGAAGAACTTGCTGCAGCTGAGGCTGAAGAGGTTGCTACCTGTGTTCTCCTCAAGGATTTGGATGGATTCCTTTCTCACATTGAGATCTTTCATCCATTTTGAGTCTATTTTTGTGTGTGGTGTAAGGAAATGGTCCAGTTTCATTCTTCTGCATGTGGCTGTCCAATTTTCCCAGTACCATTTGTTGAAAAGACTGTCTATTTTCCATTGGACATTCTTTCCTGCTTTGTAAAAAATTAGTTGACCATAGAGTTGAGAGTCTATTTCTGGGCTCTCTGTTTTGTTCCATTAATCTATATGTCCATTTTTGTGCCAGTACCATACTGTCTTGATGATGACAGCTTTATAATAGAACTAGAAGTCTGGAATTGTGATGCCACCAACTTTGGCTTTCTTTTTCAACATTTCTCTGGCTATTTGGGATATTTTCTGGTTGCTATAAATTTTAGGATTATTTGTTCTATTTCTTTGAAAAGAAGTGATGGTATTTTGATAGGGATTGCATTAAATGTGTAGATTGCTTTAGGTAGCATAGACACGTTCACAATATTTGTTCTTCCAATCCATGAGCATGGAACATTTTTCCATTTCTTTGTGTCTTCCTCAGTTTCTTTCATGAGTGCTTTATAGTTTTCTGAGTGCAGATTCTTTGCCTCTTTGGTTAGATTTATTCCTAGGTATCTTATGGTTTGGGGTGCAGTTGTAAATGGGATTGACTCCTTAATTTCTCTTTCTTCTGTCTTGCTATTGGTGTATAGAAATGCAACTGATTTCTGTGCATTGATTATATATTCTGACACTTAACTGAATTTCTGAATAAGTGCTAGCAGTTTTGCAATGGAGTCTTTTTGGTTTTCCACAGAAAGTATCGTATCATATGCAAAGAGTGAGAGTTTGACTTCTTCTTTGCTGGTTCAGATGCCTTTTATTTCTTTTTGTTGTCTGATTGCAGAGGCTAGGACTTCTAGTAGTATGTTGAATGGCAGTGGTGATAGTAGAAATCCCTGCCATGTTCCTGAGCTCTCAGTTTTTCCCCATTGAGAATGATATTCACTTGGTTTTTCATAGATGGCTTTGATGACATTGAGGTATATACCCTCTATCCCTACACTTTGAAGAGCTTTGCTCGAGAAAGGATGCTGTACTTTGTCAAGTGCTTTTTCAGCATCTATTGAGAGTATTGTATGGGTCTTGTTCTTTTATTAATGTATTGTATCATATTGATTGATTTGCTGATGTTGAACCAACCTTGCAGTCCAGAAATAAAATCCAACTTGGTCATGGTGAAAAAGCCTTTTAATGTACTGTTAGATCCTATTGGCTAATATTTTGGTGAGAATTTTCACATTTGTGTTCATCAAGGATATTGGTCTGTAATTCTCCATTTTGGTGGGGTCTTTGATTTTGGGATCAAGGTAATGCTGGACTCATAAAATGGGTTTGGAAGTTTTCCTTCCATTTCTATTGTTTGGAACAGTTTCAGGAGAATAGGAATTAATTCTTCTTTAAATATTTGGTAGAATTCCCCTGGGAAGCCATCTGGCCCTGGGCTCTTGTTTGTTGGGAGATTTTTGATGAATGCTTCAATCACCTTACTAGTTATGGGTCTGTTCTTTTTGGTTCAGTTTTTGTAGTATATACGTTTTTAGGAATGCATCCATTTCTTCCAGATTGCCAAATATGCTGGCGTATAGTTGCTCACAATATGTTCTTATAATTGTTTATATTTCTTTGGTCTTGGTTGTGATCTCTCCTCTTTCATTCATGATTGTATTTATTTGGATTCTTTCTCTTTTCTTTTGGATCAGTCTGGCCAGGGGTTTATCAATCTTATTAATTCTTTCACAGAACCAGCTCCTAGTTTCATTGATTTGTTCTACTATTCTTTTGACTTCTATTTCATTAATTTCTGCAATGCTCTTTATTATTTATCTTCTCCTGCTGGGTTTAGACTTTCTTTGCTCCTCTTTCTCCAGCTCCCTTAGGTGTAGGGATAAGTTGTGTTCTTGAGATCTTTCTTGTTTCTTGAGAAAGGCTTGTATCACTATATACTTTCCTCTTAAGACTGCCTTTGCTGTGTCCCATACATCTGGAACAGTGTTTTTTTCATTTTCATTTGTTTCCATGAATTTTTTTTAATTCTCCTTTAGTTTCCTGGTTGACCCATTCATTCTTTAGTAGGAAGCTCTTTAGCCTCTATGAATTTGAGTTCTTCCCAAATTTCCTCTTGTGATTGAGTTCTAGCTTCAGAGCACTGTGGTCTGAAAATATGCAGGGAATCATCTCAATCTTTTGGTAGCAATTGAGACCTGATTTGGGACCCAGGATGTGATCTATTCGGGAGAATGTTCCATGTGCACTAGAGAAGAATGTGTATTCTGTTGCTTTGGAATAGAATGTTCTGAATATATCTGTGATGTCCCTCTGGTCCAGTGTGTCATTTAAGGCCTTTAGTTCCTTGATGATCTTTGCTCGGATGATCTGTCCATTTCAGTGAGGGGAGTGTTAAAGTCCCTGACTATTGTTGTATTATTGTCGATGTGTTTCTTTGATTTTGTTATTAATTGGTTTATATAGTTGGCTGCTCCCATGTTAGAGGCATAGATATTTAAAATTGTTAGATCTTCTTGGTGGACAGACCCTTTGAATATGATATAGTATCCTTCCTTATCTCTTATTATAGTCTTCGGCTTAAAATCTCATTTATCTCGAATAAGGTTTGCCTCCCCAACTTTCTTTTGATGTCTGTTAACAAGGTAAATTGTTTTCCACCCACTCACTTTTAATCTGGAGATGTCTTTGGGTGTAAAATGAGTTTCTCATAGATAGCATATTGATGGGTTTTGGTTTTTTTTATCCATTCTGATATCCTGTGTCTTTTTATTGGGGGCATTTAACCCATTTATATTCAGGGTAACTATTGAAAGATATTAATTTAGTGCCATTGTATTGCCTGTAGGATGACTGTTAAGGTATATTGTATCTTTTTCTTTCTGGTCTACTACTTTTTACTGTATATTGTATCTGTTTCTTTCTGGTCTACTACTTTTAGGTTCTCTCTTTGGTTAGAGGACCCCTTTCAAAATTTCCTGAAGGGCTGGTTTGCTGTTTTCAAATTCTTCTAACTTTTGTTTGTCCTGGAATCTTTTTATCTTTCCTTCTATTTTCAATGATAGCCTAGCTGAATAGAATATTCTTGGCTGCATATTTTTCTCATTTAGTGTTCTGAATATATCATGCCTGTTCTTTCTGGCCTACCAGGTCTCTGTGGATGAGTCCACTGCCAATCTAATATTTTTACCATTGTATGTTACAGACTTCTTGTCCCAAGCTGCTTTCAGGATTTTCTATTCATCACTGAGACTTGTAAATTTTACTATTAGATGATAGGGTGTGGACCTATTTTTATTGATTTTGATGGGGCTTTTCTGTGCTTCCTGGATTTTGATGCTTGTTCCCTTTGCCATATTGGGAAAATTCTCTACTATAATTTGCTCCACTATATTCTCCACTATAATTTGCTCTACTATAATTCTGTCCCCGCTCTCTTTCTTCTTTTTCTGTAATCCCAATTATTCTAGTATTGTTTTGTCTTATGGTATCATTTATCTCTCGAATTCTCCCCTCGTGGTCCAGTAGTTGTTTGTCTCTTTTGCTCAACTTTTCATTCTGTGTCATTTGGCCTTATGTATCACTAATTCTCTCTTCTGTCTCATTTATCCTAGTAGTTAGAGCCTCCATTTTTTATTGCACGTCATTAATAGCTTTTTAAATTTCAACTTGGTTAGATTTTAGTTCTTTTATTTCTCTGGAAAGGGATTTTATTTCTCCAGAAAGGGTTTCTCTAATATCTTCCATGCCATTTTTCAGCCTAGGTGGCACCTTGAGATTCTTATTCTGAGCTCTAGTTCTGACATATTTCCAATGTCCATATTGATTAGGTCTGTAGCTATTGGTACTGCCTCCTGTTTTTTGTTTGTTTGTTTTTGTGGTGAGTTTTTCCTTTTCATATTATCTAGATAAGAATATATGAATGAGGGAATAAAATACTAAAAGGGTGGCAAAGACCCCAGAAAAATGTACACTAATGAAATCAGAAGAGACCCAAAACTGGGGGGGGGGGGGGGAAGAAAAGGGGATAAAAGAAAAGAAAAGAAAAAAAAACTTATATATATTATTAGACTCATGAACAGAACAGAGCCACCTTTTTTGGGTGTATTTTGGTCCCATAGAAGAAACTACCTCCCAAAATATTAAAGAAAGAATAACTTATATATATACACAAAAATAAGGGTAAACACAATGAAGGGATGGAATATGACTGTAATGATAAAAATTTTTAAAAATTCTAAAAAAAAGAATTGATAAGTTGGTTGGGGAAAAAAGGGAAAGAATGTGCTCAGGTTGGAGACTAGAACAAAGCCATACGCTAGATTTTAGGGTATATTTTGATCTATTAGAAGAAATTGTATCCCAAAATTTTTTAGAAAAAAAAATATGTATTTGTATTCAAAATATAAGGTTAAATACAGTGAAGGAATAAAATATGACTATAGCAATGAAGATTTAAAAAGAATTTTTAAAAAGATATTGTTGATTAAACTAGTTAAAAAACGTAAAAAGAGGAAAGAAGGAAAGTTAAAAACATAGAATAAGAAAAAAATAAAATGAAAAAAATTTAACTTTGCAAGACTAAAGGATCACGGGGAAAAAGCCATGAATTCTATGCGTTGCTGTCCCCTCCCTCTGGATTTCTGCTGTTCTCCTTGAATACCATGACCTTGGTCTTGGCAAGATGTTCTTGGTGATCTTCTGTTGGGGGAGGCCTCTTGCAATGCTTCTCAAATGTCTTTGCCAGAGGCGGAATTGCACCACCCTTGCCAGGGTCCTGGCTAAGTAATCTACTCAGGTTTGGTTTGGGGAGCTTTTGTTCCCTGAACACTTTCTGTAGAGCTTTGGAGGACAGGAATGAAAATGGTGGCCTCCTAATCTCTAGTCCTAGGGAGCTGAGAATTCAGGGCTCCACTCCTCAGTGCACCCTCAGAGAAGAGCAGTCAGTTCCTCCCATCACCCTGGTCTCCCAGCTCACTCCAAGCTCACCTGGCCTTTGTCCGAATGTTTCTGTCTCTGGTGCGCAGCCCCGTTCGGAGTCTCCAAACCCAGCAGATTCCTGCCTCGTTGCTTCTCCTAGAGAAGAAGTCTCCAGCCCCACTTAGCCTCTGGAGTGATGTCCCTCAGTGGAGCAGACTTCTGTGATTTCGGATTTTGTTCTCTGCTGCTTGCTGGGAGCCGGCCCCTCCCCCCACTGTCTATCTTCCCGGGGCTTCGGATTCACATCTCCGCACATCCTACCTTCCAGAAAGTGGTCGATTTTCTGTTCCTAGAATCATTGCTCTTCTTCTCTTCGATCTTCTCCTGAGTTTGTAGGTGTTCTGAATGGTTTGATAACCATGTAGCTGATCTCCTGGGACCTCTTGTCTTCTCCATCTGCTGCTCCTCTACCATCTTGCCTCTCTCCAGTGCTAGTATTTTGTTGACGATTTTTGTATCATTATTCACCAGGGATATTGACTTGTGTTTTATCTTTCTTATCTTTCTTCAGCATCTTTGTCTGGCTTTGATATACAGTATTGGTAGCCTTAAAACATGAGTTTGGAAATGTTCCTGCCTCTCATTTTTTGGGAGGAGTTTGAGGAGGATTAGTGTTATTTAAATATTTGATGTAATTCTTCATAAAACCCATCTGGCTCTGGGCTTGCTTTGACTACTGACTCAATGTCTTTACTAGTTATAGGTTTAAAAAAAAGGAAATCTGTTCTGTTTTTATAGATCAGAAGATTAAATATTGTTTAAATGTCCCTATTACCCAAAGTTATCTACAAATTTTTAAAAATCCCTATCAAAATCTCAATGCCATCTTTTGGAGAAATAGGAAAAAAATATAAATTTCAAATGCAGTCTCAAGCCAGTGCAATCTTGATGAAGAACAAAGTTGGAGGTCTCATACTTTCTGATTTCAAAACATATTTAACAGCTGTAGTAATTAAAACAGTGTGGTGCTAGCCCAAAGGCAGTTTCATAGACCTCTGGATCAGAATAGACAACCCAGAAATAAGCCCAGGCATGTATGGTATAATGTACTTTGACAAGGCTTTTGAGAGCACAGAATGTGGACAGGCTATTTTCTTTAATAAATAGTTGTCAAGAAAACTGAATATCTACATGCAGAAGAATGAAGATAGACCCTTACTTTATATCATATGCAAAAACTAGCTCAAAATAGGTTGAATGCCTAGAGCTATGTCCTAGAGTTACAAAACTTCTGGAAAAGACATGAGGGAAAAGCGTCACATATTTGGTGGTGATTTCCTGGATATGACACCAAAAGCACAGATAACAAAAATCAAAATAGATAAATGGGATGGCATCAGACAAGAATTTCTGTGCATCAAAGGCAACAATCACCAAAGTGAAGAAGACACACTGTGGCATGGAAGAAGACAATTACAAATTATGTATCTGGTACAGGGTTAAAACCCAGAATGCATAAAGCTCAGTAACACATAAGCAAGAAACTTGATTAAAAATGAGTGAAGGACATTAATAGACATTTATTCAAAGAAGATAGATGAGTAGATAAGAAGCATGCGGAAAGATACTCCCTATCACTCAATGTAACTCCAAACCCAATGTGGAGCTGTTGGAACCCTCGTGTGCTGCTGGTAGCAAAATAAAATGGTACATGTGCTGTAGAAAAACCAGTGTGGAGTTTCCTCAGGAAATGCAAAAGAGAATTACCAAATGATCCCGCCATCCCACTCATGTACATATATCCAGAAGAAGAGAAAGCACGATCTCATAGAGATGTTTCCACACTCAGGTCTATTGTAGCATTATTCGTAATAGCTGAGAGGTAGAAACCCAATGTCCACTGATAGTCAGATGGATAAAGAAGATATGGTATATGCATGTAATAGGATATTCTGTAGACTTTTTTTTTTTTAAGGAAATCCTATTACATGCTGCCATAACATGGATTAACCTCAAGGACATGTGCTGTGTGAAATAAGCCAGTCACAAAAGGACAAATACTGCATGATTCCACTTTATGAGCTATCTTGACTAGTCACCATCAGAGAAACTGAGAGTAGAGGGATGTTTCCACCAGCTAGGAGGAAGAGCAGATGGGGAGTCATTGTTCAATGGATATAGAGTTCTAGTTCTGCCAGAGAAAGTTCTAGAGAGTTCTTACACAATAATATATTTAGTTAACATGACTGACTGTAAAAATGATTCAGAGAGCAAATCTTACATTATTTTGTTTACCATGATGTAAACATTTTTGAAGAGTGTTCACTTTCCTAATAAATTCATTTGATTCCTTTTTTAAAAATAAATTAGGTATGTAGAGATATATAGAAGGAATAGATAACAAGTAAAAGTTAAATATCCTCAAAAATAAAGTATCTGAAATAGTTCCACTGGGAGAGGGACAAACTTGTACTACTTGATGGGTAGACATGTCATCTAGTGGGCAGAGACCAGAGATGCCCCAGAATATCCTACAATGCACAGGACAACCTTCCAGAATGAAGAATTACCCAGGCCTGCTTGTCAATAGCCGTAGGATTGAGAATCCTGCTTTAAACTAGTTTTCAGTTGGTGATTTATCACATCATATGGGTATTTTGAAGCTAGGCTTCAAAACCATGAAATTTCAGTTTGTAATTATAAATTCTTAAGGAACAATGTTAGCTTTTGCTTTCACTGAGAAACAAGAACAAGTCTATTGTCATGGCTTGCTTACACCTCTGGAGTCATATTTCCTTTTATTTTATCATCAGAATAATTATCTTTCTTTCCTTTCACCTGGCCGTATTTCACAATTTGGCCTATATTTTTAAAATTCGCTGGACTTTCAAATTGTGTTCTCCCATTCTACCAGGAGGAATTTTTGCATACACATGAATACACCTAAGGAGATTGATTCTCTATATAAGCAGTTTGCCATTGATTTATATTTTTGTCTAAACTCGTATCTGTATCTATATGTATGTGTCAATTCACACCATATTTATATGTGTCTAGCCATCTTATCTAACTGATGCATAGTTTACATTAAATATTTAAAAATTTTTGAGAGGGAAAGAGATTGTGAGCAGGAGAGCGAGGGAGAGAGAATGTGAAGCAAACGTTCTACTGAGCACCGAGCCCAGTGCATGGCTAGATTTCACAACCTTGAGATCTTGACCTGAGTGGAAATCAAGATTCGGGCACTGAACCAACTATGCCATGCAGGCACCGCTTACATTAAATATTTTAAGGATCTTGAGATTACCTAGGGGTGCCTGGATGGTGCAGCTGGTTGGGCATCAGGCTCGGGTCATGATCTCAAGGTCATGGGGTCTAGCCCCGAATAGGGGTCCTCACTCAGCACGGCATCTGCTTTGGGTTCTCACAGACTCTCCTTCTGCCCCTCCTCCCCACACACTTCCCCCCTCCTCTCTGAAATAAATAAGTAAATCCCTAAAGATTTTGGGATTACCTACATGCCATGTGTCTCCTACTTTGAGATGTGTACCTGCCAGTCCTTTAGCTCTGTTCATTTGAGAAAGCTACTTTCCTCCTCAGTCTCTCTGTGGCCTCAGCAGTAATACTGGGACAACTGTACCTTCTGCGCAAACCCCAGGATTTTATTGAACACTTAAAGCACGTTCCTGAGTGTTTTGAATCAGGTAGCATATTTGAATAGGCTTCTAAAATTCTAGCATGCAAATGCACTTTTATTCTTGATTTAGAAAAAAAATACATGAATCACGTTGTAATCTCTAATGCTGCCCTTGCTTCCATGAGCTGTTTTGCTTCAAGGCATTTTCATCTTTCTCTAATGGGCAGTCTTTCTCCAGGGAGCAAGACTTTGAAACTGAGAATTGACAGTATTATTTGATGAAGTCTGAGATAAATGTGTGTTTGAGGATGCTAGGTTAATGCATTATCAAGTGGCGGAGGCCTGCGGTTTTACCCTTTAATCAGCTCTCTTTATGAATTAAGTAGGGAATCATCACGCTGTACAAAATTTACATGTTAATATCAAATATAGTCTCTATGATTTTATTAAAAATCCCTCTGTACATGCTATTTGCACTAATTTTCATCCTAAGTACATCATATTTCATCCAATCATACCCAAATAAATTAAAGTGGAGCCTGCCATTCCCTCTCACGACTGTTTATAGTGATTTAAATTTTAGAGAGGATTTTAAATGTATGCAATATAGAATATTTTATTAAACTGTCAAAAATATACTCATAAAACACTGAAAGATGCAACTCATAATATTTCCCTATGTTCCATATATAATCCTAATTAAATTGCCTTTTCTAGGTGCCAACACTTAACACACACACACACACACACACTTCTGAACTCATAGTTCACAACCAGATAAATCTAGAAATACCATGAACTCAATTTGTTGTCAGATTCTTTCATCCCTTGCTCATTTGCTTAATGTTTTATTTGAAATATTCAGTCACTGAGAAATGTTGTAAAATAGCATAAAGAACTCCCATATATCCTCAATCAGAATCCCCAAATACCCTCATGTTTACATATTCCCATAGCCTCTGGTCATTCCCCTGCCTCCAGCTCGCAGTCCGCGTGCCATCCCATCTTTGTGTCTACTTTCTGACTGTAAGGTATATTCTTCAAGCCTGTCTTATAATTCACTATGTCAGTTTTTAGCCTTAGTCCTTGGAATATCAAGAATTTCACTGGTTTTTATATTTTTAATATAGTAGCAATGCAATAATATTTTTTAATTCTAAAAAGCTTCTCTTGGCAGTTTGATTGTTTTTTTATGACAGCAAGTTCAAGCTATTTTTGAAGATATATTCTTTTAATTATCATTAAGAAAAAAAACAACAGCATTAAAATAATGTTCTACTGATTCCCCAGAGTGACTGTTTCAATATAACTAGTTTTTGAGTGTTAAGAGCCTGAGGCTTTTCTCTTTTTTCAATAGTCTGGTGACAGTTGTTCTTTTAGTCATATTATAGAGTATAGTATAGTCAAGAAGGCCATGTAGGTTACTCTAAATATTTAGTTCCAGCAAGGAAATAAACTTTAAAAGAAAAAGACAATATGATTTTTTCTTTCCTTTTGCCAACCTGGATAATCTGAAGGTTCATACTGGGAGGAACAGCTGTGAGCTTTTGGGCCAGTGGCCATCTTCATTCTGGAAGTCAGCCTTACCTGATTCGACAGGGATGGTGACTTAATTTCTAGCTTGTGGTACATGCTGACCTGCACTTGAGACCTGTGATGGCAGATGAGTGTCAAAGTAACTTTTTTTCTACAAAAGCTGTACCTGCTCAGAGACTAACATTGTCTAGACTGATCCAGAGTTTACTAATGGGGTTCAGGTTGGATGGAGACATGAGGCATATTCCCAGTGGATGAACTTCAGTACCCAGGGCTCTCCTCCAAGATCTCCTGCTGTTAGTCCTCTGTGGTTCTTGAATGGTAGGAGAGACTCCTCCTAGATTTGCAGTGGTCAAAAAGTGCCCTCTCTGGTTATGTGCTGCCGTGAGAGACTGGCAGGAAGCCCTTGGATGAAGGCTGATGCCATCACCTGGATGTAGGAAGCTATCCGTGTTTTATATTTCTGCTCAGTGGGAAGATGGACTTAATTACTTGATGCCTAATATTAATGATGGCATTGATTACACGCAAGGCTACCAACATCCCAACTACATATTCAGAAATAGGTTACAGCCGTTACTTCCGGGAAACCAGTAACTTACTGAACATTGAAGCTCTTCGTTTTGTCATTCCTGATATAACATCATCTTCATATGTATTCCAGCTCTTTGTCATTTTTAGATAAAATTTCAAAGAACTTCTAAAGTTTGCCATCTTTCACTAACTTGCGTGTGACTTCCTGACTCCAGTGCAATTTTAATTATCCAGGGCATTGCCTTTTCCCTATTTGCTCCTTTTTGGGCTCTTTTTCATTTCCTGCTGTCAGCCAGTTACCTTATTATCCCAGTCTGTTGTCTTCTCATTTCATTTCTCATATATTGTTGGATAAAGTATATAAGAGTCTCAGTGTTCTGAGAGTGCTCGTGAATGCTTCCCAAATCCTGCATTTCCTTTTTTATAATTTCCCAAGGTCTGTGTTGTTGATGTTTATTTACTGACTCTGAAATGATGACAGCCCCACATAAGGAGGTTGATACCTGCCCATCCTCATAGCTAGAGAGAGAAGACTGACCACAGTTAGTGCCAATGCGGACGTGGACCAGTCGCAAATCTTATGTGTCTACTACCGGATCTAGTGTATATTTTTGCGATAATAGTTGTTGTCTATGAAAAGTGATTATCACATACTCTGTGTCCCAGAAATTTCACTGCTTGAAATATGTGCATCTATTTAACAAAAATATATACCCCAGTGTTCATAGCAGCACTGTATAAAATGTTTGAAATATGTACACGATCCAAATGTCCATCAAACCGAATGTGGCATGTTCATATAATGGGGTATTATATAGCAATGAGAGTAAACAAATTACAGTGACATGAGTCAAATAAATGGGTGTCAGAACCATAACATCGGATGAAGGATGCTAGAAACTAAACAATACACAGCGTGTGGTATTCATAACAATAAGAATACATGGCTTTAGAGGTCAGGGAGGTGATGGACCTTGGGTGTGCATATACTTACCCTTGGGATGTCGTATAGTAACTATGGTGGCATTCAGGGTGATTCCTGGTTTTTACTTACATTCTTGTATACCGTTTCATAGTGGCATTCACACTGTAAAAAGTAATCAAGATTTATATTTACAATAGTTGCTTTTTCCCTCTCTGGCACTTTCTCTATGTATATAAGTACACACAAATGTGCATAGACAATATTGAATTCAAAATTTAAATTAACAGAGTGCATATTTCAGAAAGAAAGTGTGCTGCCTGATGACTGCAGGTACAGTATACCAGCTTATAGAGCTGAGGTACGTTACCGCTACATTATCAAACAGTCTTCGTTCATATGAATAATTTTTTTTAAAGATTTTATTTATTTATTTGACACAGAGAGATCACAAGTAGGCAGAGAGGCAGGCAGAGAGAGAGAGAGGAGGAAGCAGACTCCCTGCTGAGCAGAGAGCCCGATGCGGGACTCAATCCCAGGACCCTGAGATCATGATCTGAGCCAAAGGCAGCGGCTTAACCCACTGAGCCACCCAGGCTCCCCATATGAATAATTTTAATAAAAAAATGAATCAGTATCAGGACACCTGGGTGGCTCAGGTGGTTAAGTGTTGGCAGTCAAGTGCTCTACCCCCATGTTGGTTAAGTGTCTGACGCCATCTTGCTCAGGTCTTGATCTCAGGATCATGATTTCAAGCCCTGTGTTGGGCACCACACTGTGCATGCAGCCTACTTAAAAAAATGTATTAGTTTATGTAACTTATATTATTTTTATATTTGAGACATTCCATTTAATAATAATAATAATATTTAGCTCTACTCAACTATGGGTTTTAGTGTTTGTTCAGATTTCTTCCAAAATGTGTATCCAGTGCCCTTTCACAGGCACAGTCTTTAATCTGTCATCTTCTACAGACAAATTTCGTAACAGGGCTGTGCACACACTTTCTATCCACTTTTTCAACCCCTTATGATTTTGAATCCTATCTCTGCTGTTTCCCCTCAAACAGGTCTGGCAAAGACCATTTGTGATGGTTATGAAATACAATGGTCTTTTGAAAATTACTCTTGTACTTGTACTTCTCCAGCTTTTTGCAACATTGATCTCTCTTCTTTTTTGGAAGTTTGATCTTGGTTTCTATTACCTAGTATGCTCCTTGCCTGCCTTCCATTTTCATGTCACTCCTTCATTGTTTATGGTGTGAGTTTTCTTTCTATTGTGTTTTCTCAATGTTCAGACCAGGTCATTCCTCTTCTCACTCTATACACTTATCTTGAGAATTATTACCCAAACCCGTTGCTTCATGGTATAAATGTCTCTGGAATGTGTGTCTCAAGCTCCAGATTTTTGTCAGTGCTGTAGACCACTATAGCCCCTGCTTAATTTATATCTTCTCTTTGGTGTATCTAAGGTTCAACATACACTAATTGAACTCATATTCTCTACTGCCCTCTCACTGGTTTATGTCAATAAGAGGTGACATCATCCATGAGTCAGTCAAACCAGAATACTTGGCTCCTTCCTCTCCTTCCCCTTTAATCACCCTGTGCTCTGAGTCATATCCATGATGCCCCATGAACTGAACCTTCTAGAAATCTCACATCCCACCATGCTCATCCATCCCCACCCCTGCCTCTGTCCAAGGCAGTGGCAACTCTGACGTGATCTCCTGAAATAGCCTCCCACCTGGTTTCCCAGCGTTCTTATTGCTGTCTTACAAGTCATTTTCCACAATGCTGCCCAAATTACCTGTGTACAACTCAAATCTGGTATTTTTAATCACTCACTTAAAACGTCTGGATGGGGATGCCTGGGTGGCTCTGTCAGTTAAGCATTGGACTCTTGATTTTGACACAGGTCATGTTCTCAGGGTCATAAGAGCCCTGCTTTGGACTCGGTGCTCAGTGTGGAGTCGGCTTGAGATTCTCTGTCTGCCTCTGTCCCACTTCCATCTCTGTCTCTCTCTCTCTCAAAAAAAATTTAGAAGTCTTTGAACCACTCTTTTTTAAAAAAAATATTATTTATTTATTTGACAGAGAGTACAAGTAGGCAGAGCAGCAGGCAGAGGGAGAGGGACAAGCAGACTCCCTGCTGAGCAGGGAGCCCAAGGCGGGGCTCGATCCCAGGACCCCAAGATCATGACGTGAGCCGAAGGCAGCCACTTAACCTACTGAGCCACCCAGGCTCCCTGTCTTTGAACCACTCTTGGCAACAAACCCAAAATGTTTAACAGACCCACCAGGCCCAGCGTGGTCTAGCCCTGACCCCCACCGCGGCCAGCCCTCCTACCTCTCCCTCCTTCCTGAACGTCAACACAATAGTTTGTTTAAGTCTCTCTTGGGGCCCTATTCTCCTAGGCATTTGTAAACGTTGCATCCTTCTCTTGGAGCAGTTTTCCCTCCTTATTCACTTAGATAAAAACCTCAGTTGTCCTTCGTCCCTCAGTACATTTTTCATCATAACTTCAGAGAAATTTGGCTGACCTCTGACTAGGTCAGCTCCTGTGTGTCTGCTGTCGGACGCTGCACATTCCTCCTTCCCAGCACTTAGCTCACCGCAGACTAACACGCAGAGTGTACCCACTCGACGTCAAGGCATCCAGGACTGCTTCTGCTCAGTAAATACTTCTTTAATGGATGTGCCACCAGTGGACCAAGGTAGTATAAAGCAAGCATATTGGGATTAAGAGCACGGGAAATCCCTGGATGATCTTTGCTTTCCTACGGTATTTTTATTTGCTTTATATTTGTTTCCCCGCACTCCGCTTTCTCTCTCAGTCGAAGCTGCTCTCGGGGAAGTCCTCAGGCTTGGTCTTCTTCCCACTATTGCTCCTGCTGATTCTAGTAGAATTAAAATTCTTCCAGGGTTGGTTGGTTTCCCAGTTGTCTGCGCTCATAGCCTGACAGGTACCAGCTTAAGAGGACTCTGGCTCTCTAGTGACAGACATATTTCAAGAATAAATAATTCCCTTTACCGTAACTCATTATGCTTCCTCCAGGCTAAGGCGTGTTAGAAAGAATCGGCCAATATGCATTCTACTGGTTTCCAAGTGCTGCAATGAATTCTCAGAAAAAAACTAAAACGAACAGTATGATATAGGTGTATTTATTCAGATTGGTCAATTTGCATTAAATTTAGAAGAATTTTCACCAATTTTGAGACATACATTTATCTTTTGAAGTTTGGACGAGGGTGCAGTCTGTTTATTTTCTTGTTAACATTCTGTGTCTCATTGTGGACCTGAAGTTGAGAAGTTATCATCTCAAGTCACTATTTTGTAGTAAAAAGGTAAATTGCTTTCTGGAAGGACTGAGGTGTTTAAATTTAAGTGGTTTCACTATTAGGGAGTGAAGAGATCTCCAAGAATATAAGCATATGATTTTTTTTATAAACGTGATTTTTTAAGAATTATATCCCACTTGTGCTAGTCAGGGTTCTTCAGACAAATAGAACTGATGAAAGAGATTTAGACGAGTGTTTGACCAAAAAACTGGGTACCATGGGTTAACCAAGCTGATAGAAAGTTAACCATCAACACTAAATATTACAAAGACTAATTTATAAATATTTACAAGTTTTTGTTCTTGGATTTTTTAACTTTGAACTTTCTAGGCATTCTATACTTGTGCTGATATAGATACTCCCGATACCCTTCACACCAGGGAGCCTGAAGCAGGGCTTGACCCCAGGACCCTGGGATCATGACCTGAGCCAAAGGCAGATGCTTAACCCACTGAACCACCCAGGTTCCCCTGCACCCCGCATTCTTATTTTTAAAAGTATTATATTTGTTCATTTGCTAGTTGGACTAGGAATAAGGAGAAAAGTCCCTGAGAATATGGATAGAGTAGAAAGAGATTTTTTTTTTCTTTTTCACCTTGTGCCGTAAGTGTGTCCAGAGAAGCCTCCTGAAGTAATATGATATTTTAGGGGGAAATAAAACAAAAACAAAAAAACAAAAGTAGTTCTTTCTTTTTTATTTTTAAGATTTATTTATTTATTTATTGTCAAAGACCAAGAGCAAGGGAGAGAGAGATTATAAGCAGGAGGAGCAGCAGACAGAGGGAGAAGCCATCTCCCCACTGAGTCAGGAGCCCAATGTGGGACTCGATCCCAGGACCCTGGGATCATGACCTGAGCCGAAGGCAGGCATTTAACCCACTGAGCTACCCAGGTGTCCTGACCCCAAATAGTTCTAAATTAAATTGAAAATCAATGCAACCTTTTAAGAAATCACTAGTCTCCAGGAGTAAAAATACCTAAAAAGTTTCCTGCAACACAACCCAAAGTTGACATCGTTTCTCTCAGAGCCACACTTTGGCCATACCTATGCAGTTGCATGAATTTGAGTGAGTTTTAATTTAAAACGAGAGTTTCTTGAGTTCTAATTTTTTGCATTTCAAGGGGGAAACAAGTTTAATATAGTGCTCACTCCATCCCTATAAATGTGAGAAAGTCACCCCCATGATGGTGTTCCTCTCCCCACAATAGTGTTGCTGCTCATCCTGTGTCTCCGTAGGCATACGGGATGGAAAAAATCCCCCCCTGCTCTCTGAAACCACTTCCCTGAACTCAGAAAGTGCAAAAGCATCCCACATGGATATATCGTTTATTTTCAAAGGGGAATTTTGCCATTAGGTCAGGTATATGCTGTTAAGTGAATTAATTTTTAATTTCTATAAACACTGTCTACAGCATTCTGTTTCATAGGCATAGTCTTTAATGGATTAAAAAACAAAACCTCCAGACTGCTATTTCTCAATTTCCTTTGGACTGATATGGTATAAATAATAAAGTGATTAAAAAGTATTTTGAAAGTGCTAAATGGGAGAAAGTGCTTTTATGCCCTAGTAGTTGGTGCTAGTCAGGACAATGCATATATGTGCTTACATCTACTTAGAATTTGAATTCTGTAAATATGATATATTGCATATTTTACATGATCCATTAGTCCTTTCCCAGCATTAAAAGCTCCAACTCTCTATAATATACCCATCTTTTTCTTTATTTTATTTTTGTAATCACATAAGCCAGTAATACCCATGTCTCTCAGAAGCTATGAATGAAGATTTATGTTGTCTTAATATATTTCTGTGAACACACATATGTTGTTATGTACACATCTATCCCCAAAGTCAAGTTGCATATTTATATACCAAGGACTGGGCACTGAACTGGAGCAGATTTTGATTCATGTGTATAAATAAGAGATAAAAAAGATACAAAGTGGAAATGATACACTGATGTATGGTTTATAAGAAGGTACAAAAATAAGAGCATTATACTTGATATTAGAAATTGTAGGATAAATCCAGTGCCGTCATTTGCTGGCTGTGAGAAGTTGGGCCAGTCCTTGAGAATTGTTACCCTCAAACTGAGATATTACCTTCTTTGTAGGGTATTCATTAAATACAAAATAGTAAATTAAAAATATTTAATAACTTAAATATTTTCTCTTTAAATATTTAGCAGGGATCCCATATTCTCTAGGGTCACTTGAGAATTTGAAGGTATCTTAAAAACAATTCAGAAAAATGCAGAAATACGTAGTGATAGATATCTAAAACCCAAGAACATCTGCTTTAACAAGTAAAAATGTACTGTATGTTCTCTGTGCCTTGTACTGGAGAGATCCAAGTAGCGTATAATAAGAACACCAACAATAATTTTGTTTTTTTGTTCTTTTCGGTACTTCTCTTTATACACATTTTTGTATGTGATTCATTTTATTTTTGCACTTTTCAAAAAACTGAGTATTGGATATGTCTGTAGCAAATCTCACACCCTCTTAATAGTTTTGGATTTTTATTTAAGTTCCTATAAAACAATTGCGGCCTAGTGATATCTAGTGCTAGTAAGTTATGTCTTTAGGGCACAGAAATTGATTTTTCTCATCTTTCATCTTGTCATAGAAAGATCATTAGAATGCCCTTTGGGTCACAACCCAAGGCCATGCTGTATTATTGGCAGAAATACAGTAAAAAGGTAGGTTCCATGCTGAAGATCGAGTAAATAAAGGAGCTACTGTTCTTTGGGATTATATAAGTGCCAGGTTTAATGTGCCCCTTCTACTGTCTTTATTTGGAAATACAAATTATCTCTTACTCTGTATTGAAAACTCATCGTATGAGGGGCGCTTGGGTGGCTCAGTGGGTTAAGCCTCTGCCTTCGGCTCAGGTCATGATCCCAGGGTCCTGTGATTGAGTCCCACTTCGGGCTCTCTGCTCAGCAGGGAGCCTGCTTCCTCCTCTCTCTCTCTGCCTGCCTCTCTGCCTACTTGTGATCCTGTCTGTCAAGTAAATAAATAACATCTTAAAAAAAAAAAATAAAAACAACCCCTCGTCTGAGCCGTGTGCCGCATACTCTCTTGGATGTCTTTATTCTCTTAAGAACAGCAGTTAGTTTGTTAAGGAAACAAAATATTTCCACTCTGTCACTGTCAACTTTCCTAGCCATTATTAGTTATCTCTGTTGTAGGGTAAACTCAGTGTGTTATGTTTGTGCTGTATATACCCTGAATGTCTGATTACAGCAACACAGCGGCTTCCCTAAGCATGTTTCCAATAAACCAAACTCACAGGTTAGCAGAGCTCACCATGGATTGTATCTTTCTCCAACAAAATTCAGGCTGAGCTGCCTCCCTGGGTGAGAGTGAGTAATAGGCAAATACGACATTAGAGAGAAAGAGTGATTTTGTTAAATAAATAATGAACACAGAACATACCCTTGTATGTACCTGACTCTTGAATTGCAAATATTACAGGAAGGCATCATCAGCCCCACTGGTTAGTAAGGAAAAGCCTGACTCCCTGTGATTCAAAACCAAATTTGCATGCTTCCTCTCTGTGTTTATAAAATCTTTAGACCTAGACCACTTTGTCTTCCATTAATGTGATTTCTGGAGTCAGAATACTCAGTAAATTGTCTTTCTCAGTAGTCTCCAAGCAGATGAACTAAATTTGGCTTCGGGCTTTCTCAGGTCCTAACACATATGACAGAAAAAAATTCCAGATTTCTTTCATTCTTCCAATGATTCATAAGATTAACAGTATTTATTGAGTAGCTAAAGTGGCCCCAAATCACTAATGATGGTAACTTAAAAAATGCAGAGTTTAGGACTTAATTGCTTTTGTTAAGTATTCATCTGCTTATATTCCCTGTTACTTAATCTCGTATGTATATATAAATTCATAAAGAACAGTATTTTAAACAAACAGTACTTTGAAGTATTCAGTCTGCCTGAATTTTATGAAATCAAATAGAAGAATTTCATGCTCTTAAGAATGTATGCAGCATTTTCATACATAAAATGAAAAATCTTCTGCAAATTAAGTACATTTCTTTTTTTTTTTTTTAAAGATTTTATTTATTTATTTGACAGAGAGAGATCATAAGTAGGCAGAGAGGCAGGCAGAGAGAGAGGAGGAAGCAGGCACCCTGCTGAGCAGAGAGCCCGATGCGGGACTCGATCCCAGGACTCTGAGATCATGACCTGAGCCGAAGGCAGCAGCTTAACCCACTGAGCCACCCAGGCGCCCAAATTAAGTACATTTCTAATCAAGAAATCTTGAGATGCTGATTTTTTGAAAGGCAACATGACTTAAGTAAAGATCACTCAATTTTTACTTGTCTCAAAAATAATCAACAAATTCTACACATGAATAGTTCACCATTCACCTACTACCAGAATTTGAAATTATGGTCAGTCAGAGTTTATCTGCCCCAAAGTATGAGCAGTTATTGACGCGGGTGGAGTCTGATCATTAATGGAGTCAGAAATGTGCCTGTGTGAATTGGAATGCATGTCAGCGACCTTGCTAGCTCATGACTATTATGATGTTTGGTCACAAAATTACACCTTAACAGCTCAGAAAAGATTACAGCCACGTCGGGAAGCATGTGTGCTTTCGGCCATTTATTGTAAAGAACACTCCATAAAATTCAAAGGTAGGTGAATTACTATACAAAATTCATTCTTAAATCCTCAAATTCTTAGAATGGCAAAAAGAACCTACCTCTCTAAGTAAAGCTCTCCCATACTGAAGAAACTGGGTCACTTAAGACCACATTCTGGTAACAAATACGTGAATATGCTGGCATGGTTTAAGACCTAGCGTCTCCTTTTTTTTTTTTTTTTTCCACTCTAAGTCTGTCTTGGTAAAGGCAAATGAAATTTTAGACTAGAATGAATGGATAAAATGTTGAAAAACTATTTAAAAAACAATTACTTCCACGTAAAGGATAATTGACACTTAGGGGATACAATTCACTTGAGGAAAGCCAGGATAATGTCTTGAATATAGTAAATGCCCAATAAAGAGTATCTTTTTAAAAAGCAATTTATTATAGGCTCAAGAGAAAAAGTTGTCATTGCCTTATATTTTTGTTGTCATCTATTCAACAAAAACTTTAATGTACACTATTTAAACAAATGATGAAATAGAAAATTTTTAGGGGCGCCTGGGTGGCTCAGTGGGTTAAAGCCTCTGCCTTCGGCTCAGGTCATGATCCCAGGATCCTGGGATCAAGCCCCGCATTGAGCTCTCTGCTCAGCAGGGAACCTGCTAACCCCACCCCCTGCCTGCCTCTCTGCCTACTTGTGATCTCTCTCTCTCTGTCAAATAAATAAATAAAATCTTTAAAAAAAATAGAAAATTTTTAAAGACTGAAAGTAGCAAAGGTAATTATTGAATTAACAAAAATTACAAAACAAACAGATATAGAAAAAAAGGACTTTTTCCCTCTGTTTTATGGATGAGAACACAGACATAGGGAAGTGATAGTTCTCTTCTAACACCATAGTACAGTTCATTGAACACAAATCTCCCCCTCATGTGTTTGAAATTACCCTTCAGGAGTACCATGTTTCTTGGCTTGTAGTACAATACATATGAGCAAAAGAGCTAAATGTAAATTTATTTACTGGTGCATGCAAATAAATCACTTTCCTTTTTCCTTCTTCGTGCAAAAAGTAGAACACATTAATAAAATCACACTTTTATGTTAAATTTCATTTCCTACAATTTGATGTTATAGCATAATCTATTTTTCCTTTGCAAAAATTGCCTAATGCATATAGAGTATAAACTCTTTATGTACGTGTTTATATGGAAGAACCATGAGTAAAATTGAGTTAATGCTCCATACATGAGTTAGTTTTTTAGAAATTTAATGTTGAAGACAATAAAAAAAATAATTAATTCCTGTTTTACAGTTTCCTTACAGAAGGAGTTTTGCCGAATAGGAAGTCACAGCAAATAATTGGACTAAGACCAGGACCTTTGGTCACCAAAACACATGTTCAGTCAGTAAACCTATGCAAAATAGTACCATTTGAAATCATAGAAAGTCCAAAAGTTAGCTAACATGATTCCCTTCCACAAATTTCACAGAATTGACAAGCCGATAGAGAAGACAGAAACTTCGGTTATGTCCGATTATTGTAAAGCCTCAGTCGCCGCCGCTGGCATCCACGTCGGTTGCTAATTTACTCGTTATGCTGCAGGAGTGTGAATACCGCCACGGGCCGACCTAGTCACTAATTCATCCACCAGCACCTCTCCCAAACAGCAGTGATTCCAGAACAAGGGATCTTCTGCATCTTGCCTCATATCAACACCCTACTTGTGTCCCATTACATACCATCTGTCACCTTTTTGGGGAACCTCATTTTGTTGAATCCCTTTTGGTCCTATATTCTCTTGGTCTTTACATCCCGGCCCCGTGGTACCATGAGGATGTTGCTTGCACCTGCTGTGGGAACACAGCTAACTGCCAGCTCCTGCTTCTTCACATTGACTGGCCCCGACTTCACAGCTGCTCTTGTCCCTCAGGGCTTGCACGTGGCTAGGTCCTCACATAGGCTTATTCCTGTGAGATAGGGGAGTCCTCCCTGGACCCTTCTGGCTTGAGCACTCTCCAGTGGCCTCGTCTAAGCATTCTCCTCCTTCTCCTGCTCAAACTTCTTCCTTCTTACCTTCAGAGGTGTCAGGCCTACATCGCCTTCCAAAGGCTCTCTCACTTGCCCTAGTTCCCTCTCTACCCAAATCTAATGTAACCTATTCTTGCTTTTCTTGGCCTCACCTCCCCACTGTCACTACCTTCACCAGACACACCTCTGGTTTACATGCTGTGAAATCCAGTGGTCACTTTTACCCTTAATTACTTCCTAACTGTATGTTCAGAGTCACTCCCTCTTGTCTTAGAATGGTTTTTCTTTGAGGGTCATAATTCTACTTGCTATTTAATTTCAGTTTGCTCTCTGACTCTTCCTTCTCTGTTTACTGGTGCACTCTTCATACGCGGCAGGTATCTTAAATATTACTTTTCTGTTTGATTCTGTGTTAGGACCTCACTCCTTTTCCCTCTACATGTCTCCTCAAAGTCATTTCATCTCCATACGGACCATCACTTTGCAAACATGTCCCTGTCTGAATCCCTTGATCGAACATTGAACCGAGAGATCCAGATGTACTCTGCAGGTCTCCTCTTGTGTGATTTGTAACTCCTTGAACTCATCATCTTTACCACCCAAGCCCTTATTCTGGGAAATGATATCCTCATAAAGCTGGGTGTTAATCTCCTCTGACCTTTCATTCTCCTCATGCAGAGAATAGCCAAGTTTTGTGGACTCTAATCCTACTCCATCACAGATTCACTCACTGCATATTGTGCTACTGTCACCACGCAGACATGGGCGATCACTGCCTTTTGCTTGATGTAGTATACGGCCTCCTGAGTAGTCTCCATGTCTGAAATTGGAACTCATCTGATCAGTTCCCTGAATCAGTCAGTGATCATTCTGAAGTTCAAACACAATCTTTTTGCTGTCTTTCTTAAAACCTTTAGTTGTCTCCCCAGATAGATAGATCCATGTTAGATAGGTTGACCATCTATTTTAGGTGGAGTTGCCTGGGAAATGCATGTTGACACTCTGAAATCCATGTCACAAACTCCAGTGAGGAGAGCTGTCACATTTCCTAAGGGGTGTTCTCAGAAGCAGTACCTGCAAAGGAGGGAAGCAGCATTACTGGTGAGAGAGAGAGAGAGAGAGAGAGAGAGAGAGAAGTGGACCTCTCTGTGATGGAGTTATAACAGAGCCTCCATTAATCCCACAGGGAGCTCCAGAGTTGGAATGACCCTTTGGAATTGTTCTGCATTAAAACAAGGGGCCAGATCTTTGTGCCACTAGCATGGACCAGTCACTGCATGCCCTCTGGAAGGGAATATCAACCTTGTAAACTTCAGCTTCCTTTGGCTGAGAGCAGTTTCTGGAATGGACATAATTAGGTACCATCACCATCCAACACTTTCCCCAGCTAGGGAAATGAAGAGACTGCCCAGGGCGGTGCACCCTGGCACATATATCCTTATACCCCCCAGGTGTCAGGACAATATCCATTTAGGCTTTTTAACCCATTGCAGTTATTAATAGTTCCAGTTTAATTCTTATAGATTTTCTGGATTTAATAAAACAAATTATATGGCCACTGTATTAACTTGCTAGGGTTGCCATAGTTAAATACCAGACTGGGTCAGACATTTATTTTCTCACAGTCCATAGTTGTAGACATGTAGGATTGAGTGTCTGTAAGTCTGGTTTCTCCTGATGCCTCTCTCGTTGGTTCACAGGCAACCTGTCTTCTTGCTATGTCCTTACTTGGCCTTTCCTCTGTGCACATGCATCCCTGGGATCTCTGTGTCCAAATTTCCTCCTCCTATTATAACACCAGCCTTTGGAGTAGGACCCACCCTTATGGCCTCATTTTAGCTGCATCATCTTCTTAAAGGTTCCGTCTCCAAATATAGTCACCCTCCGAGGTCCTGGGAATTAGGATTTCAGCACATGAACTTTGGGGAGAACAATTCAGCCTGAACGGTCCCCTTCGCTTTAAGTGACTGTGTCTTTTATGTCTTTGCCCATGTTTGCCTCTTCAGTTTTCTCTCGTGCCATTTTTAATTCATAAATATAATTCATATATTTTTAATTAATATATTAATATCTCTCATGCCATTTTAATTCATATATCCTTTGAGTCAGAGACCTATTTTTAGTTTCCCTAGGAAGTCATACACTGTCTGCCTTTGAGCTGCAAACATGCTGCTCCCTGCCACAGGTATCAGCTTTGTGATCATCTCCTTTAGAAATACTTACCTGCCCCATTTTACGAGATTGATTGCCTCTACTTTATTCTCCTAGAGTGACAATATACCGCTGTCCTAGCATGTACCTTAATATATGCTTTCCGCAGCTTTCTTGTCTGAGGCTTCCCCTGGCCTAAATCCACAGAACATGGACCGTGTGTATCCACAATTGTTTCTCCAAAGTATAAGTCAGAACCTTACACGTCATGGATACTGGGTATATGGATAAAGGTAGATAATCGATTTTGAAGGGCCTTACTGTTTTAAAAATGTATGTTTACTTAAGAGAAAACAGAGTAAGTTCGGTTTAGATATTTTGGGAAGATTTTGACCTAAGGGTATTCCTCAGACTTTTCCACGTTCAGGTCTGACTCTATTCCATCTACTTCTCCTGTGCCAAGTGTCTCCTGGGAGTGCTGAGCAGGTGGGCAAAGGCACAGGGTTTCTGAGTCCCACCGACACCAGTGGTGTGGCTCAGGAACAATCCCATTCGTGGTACCCAGTGCTTATACTTGAGCCGCCCAGATTTGGCCAGGAAAATGACAATAATAAAAATAACTTACAGTTTAAAGGCGTGGTGTCCCTAGAGAACAGTGACAGCAATGACAAACCATTGTTCATGTTCTTCTTGAAAAAGAGCTACTACAAGAAAAGGATGAACACTTCAATAATAACCACAACAACAGATGTTTAATAAGAAAACTTAAGGATCTTCACCCAGAATAACTGTGCACAGAAACCACACAAAGAAGACCCAGGAACTGACAACGTTGATAAGTGCTTTGGAAGAAAAGTCAAACATGCCTGAGATATAACATGGTAGCCTGGAACATCAAGTGAAGGGCTTCAAAACGATAATAAAGAATAATGACATATTAAAAAATATATTGGGAGATTAAAGATAGTTGGGGAGTATATCCAGGAAAATCAGCAACTAAAATAGAGATGATAAGGGGGGGGAATGAACTGATAAGTGAATATTAGAGAAAGAATTTCCTTGAGAAGAAGAAAATCTGAACTTGAAGATAACTTGAAGGAGTAATGGTAATAATAGCAACACCACCATCATTTGGATGTTCTGTCTCTTCCTTGAGAGCTATGGGCTATAGAAAGAGCTAGAAGCTATGAGATCAAGATGTCTGCTATTCAGAAATTCCCTTCTTGACCAAGATGCTCCCCTCTAAGGATTAATTTAAAGTTCCTTGTGACTATGCAAGCAGAGACTATAATGCCCAGATAAGCTAGTCAAAGAATTTTAAACAAATGTGAAGTTAACGAAGCACAGAGATTCAGAAATCGGATATAACTGGAAGAATTTACTAGGATGGTGTGAACGTGTGGTCACACACACACACAAAATATAAACACAAATTGAAAGTTATTTAAATATGAGGAAGTGACTGCATGACTTGGTGACCAAGAAGAAGATCTTGCAGGGAGATGTCCTAACTTTAAATTCTGTCTGCGCAACTTACAGTGTGTAGACTGAAAGCATGTTAGACTATGTATACCTCAGTTTCCTCATCTGTAAATGGAATATAATAGTATTTATATCACTTGTCTTTAATGTGATATCAATTCATTTAATATTGTGATATTAATTCATTTAGTATTTAATATTAATGTGATGTTAATTCAATTCATTAAATATTCATTAATAATAATATTCATTTAATTTATTGACTAAGTACTGTGTGGACTTAATGAATAAATAAATGGATCATGAATAACAAAGTGACTGCAATGCATAACAATTACGTGTTATTTCAAACAATGACACATGCAAACAATGATTCAAAATTAAACTACCTCAAGATAGCATATCCTGGGGAGAGGATACATCTGAAAGGTGATGTATTTCTCACGTCTACGACAGAAGGAGTGGTGGTGGCGGTGAGACAAGGCATCATCAGCCTTTTCTTTGTCCTCCTGTTAGGTCGAGGCGAGCGAGTTCTAAGACAGGGTATAGAGAATGTTAGAGGGAAACAGTTGCTATTATGTCTCACATAATGGTAGAGTGATTTCTCTCTCATTGAGGTAAAGGGAAGACAGCTTCTAATGGAATAGAATACTTCAATAGTGCTTTCAAACAAACAAAGAAGAAAAAGAGTAAATGAATAGCATCACAATTGGACCAGCAAAATTAGGAAAACGAGGAAAAGAATAAACAAATGATTAATGTAAATTAAAGCAGAAAGAGTGAAACCAAATATAGCAATTGTTACATTATAATTGAGCTGAATTCTTCTTTTAAAAGATAGACTGTCACATTAGGTTAGAATAGGCAACATTTCTGTACTACTTAAAAAAAAAAAAACAAAACTCAGTTAATGGACCATGAGAGTATTTTAAAAACGGAAAGTAAATGTTCTTCTTTTTAATGTTACAAATAAAAGCATGGAGAAATCAATACCAGACAAGAGAAAGTAGGAAAGGCAGCATTATTTTCAGACAAGGTGAAATTTGAGATTATAAGTACAGAAGGTGAAGATTACATAACAATTAAGAAGCAAATTTATGATGGTTATATAACATCTATAAAAATGAATGCATCGAAGAGCACGATAGCTCTTTGATATGGGACAAATATCCAAATACTGTACTTTGAAATGGAAAGGGAAGCATATATACATGCAATGTTATTAAATTTTTCAACATAACATTTTCAGAGTCAGAGATATCAGTGAGTGTGGTAAAGAACGAGGTATTTGTTCCTTTCATCCCCGGTCATGGACTGGAAATTTATAACTTCAGCAAAAAAAAAAAAAAAAAAAAGAAAAATAATAATAAGTTTTTAAGGTTAAATGTAATAGAAATAAAGTTACTCTATCAAATTGCTGTAAAAAGTTTCTAAATACTAACTCTCCATTTCTTCACCTCATCATGGATTGTAACAAACAGCCATACCCCAGCCCAGGCTCATGCGTCATCTTTGAGAAGCCCTGGTCTAGAGCACAAAGTGAGTAAAGCTGTAAGTGGCTGTATATGTCAACAGTCTTGATTTATCCAGTGTATGGAGAGATTATCACATCTCTAAGTGAGGAAGACATATTTTGACTTTTCATGGACTGTTTAGTCATGGCAACAAAGACTGTCTTAGGTTTACACTGTAAAATTTCATAGGGGACTGTCCCTATACATAACATAAAGAGGTCAGAAATAAATATAAATGGCCTGCTTGGGAGGAAATATTTGTACTCTCATATCACTTCCTCAGAGAATTTAAAACTGCAGTCAGTGTTTCAGGAAATGACACGAAAGAAAGCAGTCTGTAGGGTGTAGCCGAAATTGGAGCCAGATGAAAATGACAGCTTTCCAGTGTTGGTATTAACAAAACAGAAGATAAATGATCAAAGACCATAGATCACACCTTAAGGAATTGTAAAAGTATTTAAATAAACAGCAGCAGCAGCAAACCACATTGGAGAAGGGAATTAAGACGAGAAAAACTAAAAATTAGAAAATTAGAAAAATAAAAGTAAATGGTAAATAAATCTGCAAGGTCATTTTTTAGAGAAATAAGTGAAATGAACCACTCATGAACTTAACATAGGGATAAAGGGAGAGAACAACAACAACAAAAAATCCAAAAAACTAATGAGATAGAGAGTCAACATTTTAAAAAGCAGTAATCTAAAACAAATAGATAATATCTTAGCAAAACAAAAAATAAACACACTAACATAAGTATTGAAATGTGTAAATAGACCAAGCATTATTGGAGAATTTGAAAAAATATATATATCTATCATTTGCAAAAAAACAACTAGAGTTTTAGTGATCATTTCATTATAATTTAAAATATTCCAGGTTGTGGTAAAAGATAATACCTTTCAGACCGTCCTCTTTACATCTAACATTCCACAAAATACAACAAACAAGCATAAAAAACATCTGAGAAATGGAAAGAACAAAGCATCTGGGGACCTTAGAAGTTGAGCAATGTTTGGTAAGTTTCTGGGTTTCCTTACCGCCTCCCAAATATACAGACAGGATGTTGCAGAAGCAGCAAGAGGCACAGAGAAAAAAATCTCCAAGAAAAGTCTATACCCCTAGACAAGGGAGGAAACTTTTTTGGGCCATAGCCGTCCTATCCCAGGGAAATACTAGCCGAAAAAACACACCCTCATCCCAACTCTTCCTTACCTGTGGTTTTAGTAGGACCTCATGGTAAGAAGAGTGAAATGGGTAAAAACAACTACAATGTAATGCAGTATTCTACTTGTTATAAGTTATTTATACCATTAGGCAGTTATACTTAAAAATGGAAGAGGGTAAATGGACCTACATAAAATTAAGCGTTGACACTTTCCTTGAAGTGTGAAAATAATATCAGTGACTATGATGAGGTTTTCTTTTTTTTTTTTTTTTTGAGATCTGAAGCAGCCTTAAAACAACAGTGCAGTGATATTCTCAAAAACAATATACACAGAATCAAGATGGAATCCTAAAAATGCTTAAATACCCCACAGGCTGTTGAAAGAAAAAAAAAAAAACCCAAAGGAATGAGAAGCCAACAAAAAAACAAATAATAAATAATAAAATCGTAATAACAAAATGACATACTTACACTCTAATGTATCAAGAAGTAACTTAAATATAAATGCTCTAAATATATTAAAGGGCAGAGAGTCATAGGATGTGTTAAGAAAAAAAAAAAGGGAGAGAGACCCAGACCCCCAGATCTCCACAACTGTTTTATCCCACCACAGTGTCACTGCCAGTAACCACCTTTCTACTCTGTTTCTATGAGTTTGATGTTTTTAGACCCCACATGTGAGATCACGCTAATGTGCACCACAGGGATGATTCTTAGTAACACCGTATTGTGTACTTGAAATCTGCTGAGAGTAGATCTTAAGTATCCTCACCATACACACACAAAAAGGTAACCCTCTGATGTGATACCGTATTAATTAGCTTGACTATAGTAATCACTTCACAATATATGTACATCAGAACATCGTGTTGTACAACTAAAATATGTACAATTTTTAACGAATTTTTTTATTACATTAAGTTAGCCACCATATAGTCCCTCATTCGTGTTTGAGGTAGTGTTCACGGATTCCTTAGTTGCATAGAACACCCAGTGCTCATGAGAACACGTGCCCTCCTTGGTACCCATCACCCGGTTACCCCATCTCCCCACCTCCCTCCCCCTGTAACCCTCAGTTTGTTTCCAGAGTCCATAGCCTCTCAAGGTTTGTCTCCCTCTCTGATTTCTCCCCCTTGAGTTTTCCCTTCCCTCCCTCATTGTCCTCCGTACTATTCCTTATGTTCCTCACATGAGTGAAACCATATGGCAATTGTCTTTCTCTTCTTATTTCACTTAGTATAATCCCCTCCAGTTCCAACCATGTCAATGCAGGTGGTGGTTATTCATCCTTTCTGATGGCTGAGTCATATTCCATTGTATATATGAATCACATCTCCTTGACCCACTCATTTGTTGAAGGACATCTCGGCTCCTTCCACAGTTTGGCTATCATAGACATTGCTGCTATGAACATTGGGGTATATGTGCCCCTTCTTTTCACTACCTCAGTATCTTTGGGGTAAGTGCAATTGCTAGATCATAGGGTAGCTCTATTTTTAACTTTTTGAGGAACTTCAACACTATTTTCCTAAGTGGCTATACCAACTTGCATTCCCACCAACAAAGTAAGACAGTTCCGCTTTCTCCACATCCTCTCCAACACTTGTTTCCTGCCTTGTTAATTTGAAAATTTGTATGGAACCAGAAAAGACCCCAAATCACCAAGGAAATACTGAGAAAGAAAACCAAATCCGGGGACATCACGATACCTAACTTCAAGCTCTATTACAAAGCTGTGATCACCAAGACAGTATGGTGCTGGCACAAAAACAGACATAGATCAATGGAACAGAATAGAGTCTCCAGAAATGGACCTTTAACTCTATGGTCAACTAATCTTTGACAAATCAGGAAAAAATATCCAATGGAAAAAATCTCTTCACTAAATGGTGCTGAAAAAATTGGGCAGCTACATACAGATGAATGAAACTGGACCATTATTTTATACCATACACAAAGAATAAACTAAAAATGGATGAAAGACCTCAAAGTGAGACAGAAGTCCATCAAGGTCCTGGAGAAGAACACAGGCAGTAACCTTTTTGACATCAGCCACAGCAACTTCTTTCAAGACACATCTCCAAAAGCAAGGGAAACACAAGCAAAAATGGACTTTGGGGACTTCATCAAGATAAAAAGCTTTTGCACAGATAAAACAGTCAACATAACTAAGAGTCAGCATAACTAACATAACCCATGCAATGGGAGAAGATATTCGCCTATGACATTACAGATAAAGAGCTAATATCCAAGACCTATAAGGAAATTCTCAAACTCAACATCCAAAAAACAGATAATCAAGTCAAAAAAATGGGCAAAAACATGAAAATACATTTCTCCAGAAGACATACAAATGGCCAACAAACACATGAAAAAATGTTCAAAGTCATTAGCCATTAGGGAAACTTAAAACCACATTGAGATATCACCTTATACCAGTTAGAGTGGCAAAAATTGAAAAATTAACAAATTAAAAAAAATAAATAATGGAGGCAAAAGCCCCACACCTCACCATATGGCATTTATAAGAAATTAATTACAGATACAATAAAGGTAGTTTAAATATAAAAGAATGAAGAAGTATATATAATACAGACATTAATCACAACAGCAGAAGTGGTTACATTAATGTGAGATAACAAAGATTTCAAAAAAAAGAAAATTGCTGGATACAATGATGACAAAGGACGGATATGGAAGATGTAAGGATCCCAAGTGTGTACTCACCCAATAAAAGATCTTCAAAGCACATGATGCAGAAACTGATGGAACTAATGGGATACAATCAGATTTGATGATTGTAACATCAATATTACTAGCTGAATGAAATCAGCAAGGCTATAGAATCACTGAACAGCACAGGCAGTGGGAATAATCAAACTAACATACATAGAACACCCCACCCAACAACAACAGCTGTAAGATCAACTGTATTCTGGCCCAAAAACAAACCTCAAAAAAGTAAGTCTTGAAATCATTCAGAAAATGCTTTTTAACCATAATGGAATCAAACTAGAAATCAATAAGAGGAAGATAATAGAAGAATCTCTAGAATCTTATAAATTAAACAAGACATAACAAAATAAGTTATTGGTCAAATAGGGAGATAAAAAATTAAAAATACATAAAAGAATTAAAATATAGCATATAATTATATAGGATGTAGTTAATGCAAAGCAAAGAATAAAAATTGTGGCATAACTTGCTTACATTAGAAATGAGGGGATGGGGGCGCCTGGGTGACTCAGTGGGTTAAAGCCTCTGCCTTCGGTTCAGGTCATGATCCCAGGGTCCTGGGACTGAGCCCCCACATCAGGCTCTCTCCTGAGCAGGGAGCCTGCTCACTCCCCCCTCTCTCTGGCTGCCTCTCTGCCTGCTTGTGATCTCTCTCTGTCAAGTAAATAAATAAAATCTTTAAAAAAAAAAAAAAGAAATGAAGGAATGTATAAAATCAACAAAGTAAGTTTCTACATCAGTAAATGTTAAAAAATTTATGTAAACTCAAAACAAGTGGAAGGAATGAAGAAAAAGGAGATAAAAGCAGAAGTCAGTGGAATTGAAATTAGAAAAACAATGAAGAAAATAAAACAAAAAGCTAGCTACAGTTAAAAAAAAAAAAAAGAATAAATCAATAAAACTGACCAACCTTCATAAAGATAATGTCAGGAATGAAACAGGAAGTGGGAAATATCTGTCCCTACCCTGTAGCCTTTACTGAGGGAATCCAGCAAACAACACTGCTCATGAGTTGAAGACTTACAAGAAATGGACCAGTTCTTGGAAAAACCACAAACTACAAGAGTCACTCAAGATAAAATAACAATCTGAATAGCCCTTAACTATTACAAACCGTCACTCCTTTGTTCCTGCAGGGGTCTCCCCATGAGCCCTGTCTCTCTGGGCCATGCTCTAAGATGAACAAATCACTCTCCCTCCCATCTGCCCCAGCCATTTTTCAGCCTGCTGGTTCCGTGATGTATCTGTATAGGCTGTTTGTCATGCAGTCTCTTCAGGGGCTGGGAGTCCCCTTCCTAAAGCCCCCAGGCTCTCCCAGAGCCAAGCCAGCTGATTTTCAAAATTCCAGTGGTTGTAAGAACTCAAAATTTGGCCCCTCTTGCTTTCAAAGGCAAATGTTATGGGAACTTGTCCTCTTTGTTTGTGGGGCTCCCCAGTGTGGAAGTCTGTTTTTTTGTGCTTCGTTACACTACCGCCTCCCTCCCCACCAGGGTGGCCACTGTCTGTTTTGCTCCCAGAGAGGATGTTGCCCATCCTGCCTTCTTCAGTGTGGCCTCTCCTCTACCTTTAGTTGTGGAGGTTGTTGTGCCAGGATTCAGATTATTTTCTGGGTTATTTTCCATGATGTGTGTTATCTAGTTGTAGTCACGGATGAGGTGAGTTTAAGGTCCTCCTACTCTGTTTTCTTCCCCCAAGGAACTATTGATTATAGAGAACCCTGTTTCAATGTCTTAAGAATTATGCCATGGGCCTAAAAAAAGCCAAAACCCAAAGTTGACATGCTGTATAATTCCATTCACATAACATTCTACAAATAACATTATAGCTATGGAGAGCAGATTGGGGGTTGCCAGGGTTTTTCAAGAAGAGCTAGGAGTAGGAGGGACACGGATATTTTTATAAAAATGCAGCATGAGGGATGCCCGTGGTGACAGAAAAGTTCTTCATCTTGCGTGCATCAATATTGGTACTCTGACTTAGATAATTTACTGTAGTTTTTCAAGATGTTCACTTTGAGGAGAAAATCAGTAAAAATTACATGGGATCTCTGAATTATTTATTACAACTGCATGTGAATCTACAGTCATTTCAAAACAAAAAGTTTAAGTTAGAAAGAGGAGGAAATGAGGGTCAGAAGAATTCTAGGAATCGCCCAAAGCAAGCCCTGTACAACATATCAGGATGCAATAGGACATACATTAAGCATCAACCAATCTTGTGAAATTATTCATTAGCAGGCACTGAGGTATGAATGTCAAATAGAAAAGAACAGATTGTACAAAGGACCTGTCATGTTAAGGCCCAAGTAAGCAACTCCCCCCCACCCCACCAAAGAAAAAGGACACAATTAATGGAAAAATGAAGCAAAGCAATGGAAGACAATAAAAGACCTAAAGGCACTAATAAAAATCTGTCTCTAACCCTGAAATCTTCCTCCCTTGTCTTCCTCCTTAAAATGACAGTCCTCATCTAATTCAGAAACAAAACAAAACAAACGTGAAGGTCTGTTTCAACCCTTGTATTAACCTGCTAATATTTATAGAGATAAGAAGGCAGCTAATTCTGGGGCTTATGGGTGGCTCAGCCATTAAGCATCTGACTCCTGACTTCTGCTCAGGTCATGATCTCAGGATCATGAGATCAAGCCCTTTGTCAGGCTCTGTGCTGGGCATGGAGCCTGCTTAAGATTCTCTCTCTCCTCCTTGCCCTCCTCCTCTGCTCCCTGTACCACTCAGGCGCGTGCTGGCTCACTCTCTAAAAGAAAAAACAAAAAACAAAAGACAGCTAATGCTTTTGTGGGCTCTCTTTATGAACTAATCATGATCCTGAAATACTGATAAGTGCCTCTTCTAAGAGTAGCCCCTTGATCGTTGGAAGACAGCACTACGACTTGTAATTGATGTTCAGAATGAAGGAGTAGAGACCTGGTAAGAAGAAATAATATTGCTGAAGAAATCCATTTAAAACATCTTGGCATGTACCCATTTTCACTTAATAATTTATAAATATAAAAGCAAGAAGTGGCAAAGATACACTAAAAAGTATATGAAATGGACATATGTGTGATCACGGGTCTGTTTTGCTCAACCAGAAACATGGTTCATAAAATTGTATCCCTTCTGTGTTAGAGCTCTTGAAAAAACAAATGAGAGCACCCATTGGAGACACACTGAATATTTAGAAAACAGCTTAATATCGATAAACTCCCTAATTGTTGTGTATTTTTTCTTAGGACTCTGAGAAAGATTCCGTGTATATCGGATACTTTTTAAAGTTAAGTAATTACATTAAATTTGGTGCAAGAAAAAAAAAAAGAGGAGGCAAGAAAATTAATATTTTCTTCTAATTGTATAATGAAATTTGTTATTACTTGGGTGTGGTTGGTATGGATCATATTTCCGTTATTTATCTTGTTACTCTGTTCATCCAGATCTTCATGTTCCTTCTCTGTAATTAAAGGACCCTAAATATGCAATAAGTAATCCATCGCTAATAAATAGAATAATATAATTAAAGGGTCCTAAAAGATAGTGAGAATCCCAATAGAATGGTTTCTAGGCTGCCTATAAATTCTGATCATACCCATTGGTAATCTTGATAGTATGGAATCGTATACAGGGTAGCTTGACAGCAGTGCTGTCTTTGGAGCCTTTTGGGTAAATTATTTGTCTTGATGCTACTATAATGTGTTGATGACGCTTTTAATGTATCCACATGTCACACTCACAGAATTACTCAAGATCACTTACTTCCACATAAATAAACTAATGTAATCTTTATTTTATTTTTTTTAAAGATTATTTATTTATTTGACAGACAGAAATCACAAGTAGGCAGAGAGGCAGGCAGAGAGAGAGGAGGAAGCAGGCTCCCCGCTGAACAGAGAGCCCGATGTGGGACTTGATCCCATGACCCTGAGATCATGACCTGAGCTGAAGGCAGAGGCTTAACCCACTGAGCCACCCAGGTGCCCCCTAATGTAATCTTTAAAATAATGAAAATAATCACTATGTTTGTGTTTATAGACTAATTTTAAGACATAGTTATTTTTTTTTAAGTATAATTTTTTATTTTTTATAAACTTATATTTTTATCCCCAGGGGTACAGGTCTGTGAATCACCAGGTTTACACACTTCACAGCACTCACCAAAGCACATACCCTCCCCAATGTCCATAATCCCACCCTCTTCTCCCAAACCCCCTCCCCCCAGCAACCCTCAGTTTGTTTTGTGAGATTAAGAGTCACTTATGGTTTGTCTCCCTCCCAATCCCATTTTCTTTCATTTATTCTTCTCGTACCCACTTAAGTCCCCATGTTGCATCACCACTTCCTCATATCAGGGAGATCATATGATAGTTGTCTTTCTCTGCTTGACTTATTTCACTAAGCATGAAGGACATAGTTATTTTTAAAGTTATTTGTATCTGAACCAAATGGTATTCTGATATATATCTGTCATCTAATTAATCTTGAACTTGTCTTTATCAATAGAAAGATCAATATTTCTCAGTTAAGAAAAAAAACCACGGGATTTAAAAAAAAAAGCTGTGTGATCTACTTTAAAAATATTCCCAAATTATTAAAGATCAATTATAGTCACCATTTGAGAAATGAGGCCTATAAATTAAACATGGTCCTTCAAATTCAGACTACAGATTTTCTGTGCATGGCATCTACACATCCTTGTAAGGATATAGTCTTATTCCTTCATGGACTTTGGGGATCCACTCAGTAAGGCAGGTAGGGTCAGAGAGCACAGAAGGTCAGTCATATGTAGATGCAAGCCTTGGTGAATAAACAAAACCATAAGCGGTCATTTCCTAGGTGTATCGTTAAAAGCAGATTGTCTCCTGGAAAATAGGAGGAATGCTTCCCAGTAGCTGTGTTTAGCATATTTAATATGCAAGCATAAGAAGCAAGACTTTGTGAATAAATTATCAGCTTACTATCAGCCTCATTTTGCTTGCTTATAATTTTTTTCTTCTTTCCATTAGATTAATTTTTCCTCATTACACTGTTGTTACATTTCAATCTAAAATCTATGATTTACATATGGACAGAATGAGCTGATCCAAACTTGGAGATACATAAATACCTTTGATGAGCCGTCAGAGCCACTTACACTAAACAGAATAAGGCAGCACCTATCCCAGGAGGAAAAGTCATGGCAATTTATTTCAACCTTGAGACTCAAGGTGAATATTTCAATGTTCCAAAAGCATAATGGAATGAACTATAATTGTGTCAACTTTTCCTTTCTTGGGAAGTGCATGTTCAATGGTCTTTTTAAGTAAAATGCATTGATGCTAACTTAAAAGTTTTCTGAATTTCGGCAGGATAACAATGATACAAAATTATTAAAAGCACATATATAATGTATATTGTGTGTGTGTATTTACAAATCTTTACAATGAAATAGTATTATTATTTTTTTAATTCATATTTTTCAGTAGTTAGAATTTTTGGTACCTCGTAAGAGTTTATTGTATATGTAAGAACAGTTAAAGAACTTGTGGTATTCAGATCCAAAGCCTGATGTAAAAGTCAAGGTGATTATATTATAGGACGGACTCTAAAGACGAGACAAAGGAGCTATTTAAGTTGTACAATGAGGGGTTGTTATAATAGGGATTCAAGCAGCAGAGAATTGGTTAAAAGTGACTATGTAATACCATTTTAGACAGATGACTGAAGTCTCTTTTATCATCAGAGGCATTTACAAGAAGAAGCCCAAGTTAAATTTCAGCTGTTTTTGCAGAATAAGCTAAATTACATTTCACTATTGTTAAATGGCTTTGTCCACTCCGGGGATTTTCAAATCTGTTCTTTATCTTGTGTTCAATTTTGACAACACCTTGGGCTCCCCATCTTGGACACTGCTCTTGAAAAAAGAAACACTTTATCAAATCCATGCCTTTCATGAAGGGGAGAGAAAAAAAAATAAATGCATGTAGACACATAGCCATAAATATGTGCATTTGCACACACACACACACACACACACACACACACACCCATATTCACTTACACATACTTAAAAAACCAGCACTCACTCAACCCTTGGGAGATTATAAACCATAAAAGGTTTAATATATAGTAGTTTCAAAAGAACAAGGGAGATTATCTTTTACAACTTCATCTTTTTATGGATTAATACTCTGAGATTAAATTAATTGTCCCTAGTATCACAATCAAAATGGCATAACCAAGATGTTAACATATGTCTGATTTTACTGGTTAAAAATCAACATTGTTACAAAAATGCTTTATTTCTTGGTAAAATGCTGATAATATTTCAGGGCTTACTTTAAAGCTATCCGTCCTAAAATGAAAATTTTACCAGAGTAATTTCAAGCATCAAGTTTTATTTTTCTTGCTGAATTTAGTGATTTGCGTTTAATTTCAAATAAGTCCTGTTTACACCGCAGTTGTTTTTGAATATTTGGGTTCATAAAGTCAAAGGTTGGTAATGATCATTCTGGAGTGTGTCAAGTTCTATGTCATGTGGTTTTAGCTTGACTTTTTACACGGTGTGAATTTACTGTCAGGGCTGTTTAAGCGACTGGCCTTTTTGGCAGCAGACCTGAGTGAACAAAGGGAAGGGCAGGATGGACATGGGTGAAATGTCGGGAGTGGAAGGCAGGAGCAACGGTTTGCAGAGAACCATGCGTACCCGCGGAGAGGAGCGCATCCGGAGCAGAATTAGTGGAGCCACGGGGCTTGTAGGACGCACCACCACCCCAAGGGCAAGAGAGCAGAGGCGAGAGAGTAGGAGGAGCGAGCGAGGCCGCTCCCCATTGTCTGCCCACCGCCTCCGCTCGGGACACGGTGCATGAAGGCCGCGACGCACGGCCTGCGGAGCCCCGCAGTGCTGCGGGCTGGGTGCCCGTGGACACGTGGCACACAGACACACACACAGACACACACACACAGCACACGCGTGTGTGCTTGGCGTGACGTGAGCTCCGATGAGGGCTCTCCTGCGGACGACAGCTGATTCTGGTGGACATCAGCGTTTTTACCCAGTAGGGAGAGAATGGAGCAGCACAGAGCTTTTATGTCACCAGTACACTTGAGAGGGAAGGTGATCATTTTATCTTGGTCAGTTTAGAGTTGTGTGGGCTTCCGGAAACAGTCAGTAGAATGTCACCCTGGGTAGCAGCTCAAGATGATTGTTGGAGGGTGCCGCGCTCATGGACGATGGCGTGACACAGGGACAGAAAATGTGCTAGTTCACTGTGACATTAGGCTTTTTATTTCAGAGTACATGAGAGGAAGTGAGGCTTCAAGGATTTCGATTACAGATCCGTGAAGGAGGCTTTATGATTCTGCAGGTAGCCCCTAATACGAGCAAACTGAGATTAAATATTAAATGACTTACAATTTTTTAAATTTAAAATGTAGTGGATGGGGCACCTGGGTGGTTCAGTCTGTGGAGCACGCAGCCCTTGGCTTCTGGTCAGGGGGTCATTGGAGGGTCCTGAGAGGAGCTGCACATTACGCTCCGTGCTTGAGATCCCCTCCGTCTGTGCCTGCCCCCACTCGTGCGCGCACACACACTCTCTCTCTCTCAAATGAAAAATAAATCAGGGGCGCTGTAAGTGTCCGCCTTCAGCTCAGGTCATGATCCCAGGGCCCTGGAGTCCAGTCCTGCATCTGGCTCTCTGCTCCTCGGAGAGTCTGCTTGTTTCTCCTCCTCTCCCCCGTTCATGCTCTCTCAAAAACCAAACAAACAAAAAAACAACAACAAAAAAACCATAATTTTTTAAAATCAATCTTCAAAATAAATAATTAAAAATAAAATATATTGAATGATTCTAAAAATACCACTATATTAAAGAAAGGGACCTCAGTCCATTCAAGAAGACACATTATTAGGTTGAGTGCTTTAAAACCAAAGCAGGTGAGTGATTGTATTATCTAACTTTGCAACTAAAACCATTCCAGCTTAATAGGAAAGTGGTTGGGGTAGAAATTAGGATTGGATTAAGGCTGCAGAAACTCTGAAAATAAGATCCCCCTTCTATACAGTTGAAAATCCACTGAACAAGAATACTCTTTAAATTAGCCCTGTACTTATTAACAGAATGGATTAAGGACAGATAGGAGAAATCAGGATGGTTTTTTAATTGGCTGAGACGTGATAAAATGGTTTTAGGATAAATACGATAAAATTGTGATTGATGAGAGGAAATGAAATGGTAAACAGAATTGTGATTGATGAGAGGAAATGAAATGGTAAACAGTGTGACGGAGTATCAGCAAGCCATACTACCCTTTGTCTTTCATACAAATCCATGCCTGACATTGAGTCCATTCTCAGTTTTACCAAGGTTTACCATGCTGCAAGAGTAGTGCTAGGCTTTGGGGATAAAATGAGTGATACAAAATAAAAGTGCCTTTGAAAGCATATATATTTGGATTCAAAGAATGACTTCTTTTTTTAATATACTCTTTAACCTAGGTTAAGTTAATGAACTTCATGTAGCTTCAGGTATAAAAATGGAAATGATACCTTATGTTTCTCAAGGATAAGTGAAATATTATGTTTTATTTCTTTAAGTGAAACATCCTGTGGCCCATTATCATTACACAAGCTTTAGAGATAGTGACCAGATACTCATTATAAGTTTAGTCAAATTCACACACAAAGCATTTACTGTATATCAAGAAATGTGATGTAGAGGAAAAGTTGCCAAATGAAAACATAAATATAGCTTCATTAGGGTTGTGGCTGGCTGTTGATGAGCTATCCAAAAGCCATTCTCAGACCTGTCTTCTTTGTCATGTCCCACAATAAAGCTAGGGGGGGAAATCCATGATTGGCAACCTCCTTACAAGCTAGATGAGTTATTGGTGAATGGAAGACTGCTTTAGAAAGTGGTTTTTTTTTTTTCATGATAAAAGCAAATTTTGCCTTCTCTGTCCATTCCTTCTTACAAGTCTGAGATGATAATCTAAAGATATAAGGAACACAACTTACAGCAGTTGCCTTGCAACTAGGACAACAGCCAAAATAATTGCAAAAGGCTGGCCAAGATCTCTCGCATGACGGAGGTTTGCATTGACACTGGAAAGGTTTAACTCTATTTCTGTACATGAGGAAAAAATGTCATTATTCCTTAAGAAAATGTGAGTCATATATGATAGTTTTTTAGAACTTCGGTTGTATCTGATTGATGGAAGGGTCATATTAAGACATGGTTAAGGTTATAAGGAAGTCTAGAGGAATAATACCTAATGTTTCAGTCTTTGAAAAAGGCAAGGCTTTGGGAGTCATTCCCAAGAAGAGGAGCAGCAAACTGAATTTTAAAAAATCAGTAACACAACTATCATATGATCTCCCTGATATGAGGAAGTGGTGATGCAACATGGGGGCTTAAGTGGGTAGGAGAAGAATCAATGAAACAAGATGGGATTGGGAGGGAGACAAACCATAAGTGACTCTTAATCTCACAAAACAA